>NC_092647.1:27855814-27950814 GCF_039555335.1 Amphiura filiformis
TGTGTAATATCAGCGAACCAGGATTTAACAGATAAAATTATATAATAAATAATGACCCATAGCAATGACCTCTACATTAAAGTTTAAACTGCATCCTGAATAAGAATAAATTTCAAGTCCCATTAAGTGGAAATATTATGTCTTGAAAATGTCACTGTGGTTGTAAGAAAAGTATGTTTTAAGGGAAAACTGTCTAAGCTGTAAAATATGCCCAACAATCAAACCAATAATTACATTTTAAATGGGTCAATTTTAAAATTCTGCTTGCTATAAAGTGAAAGTGTTGTTTTTTAAGGTCCCGTTCACAAACACTTGTAACGGGGGGGGGGGGGGAGGATTCAAGATTATAACCAATTTCTTCCTGAAATATAATCAAACATTTTGATTGGCACACTCTAAAATTGCATTCGGAAACATGACGTATTTGTAATTGTCCAAATTGCAGGCAAACGTAACTTAACCCTTTAATTTATTGTTCTCTTCCTTCTTTTTTGGAATTGGTGGGGCGTCTTAGAGGTGCTTGGCAACTGTTCGCTCCAGCCATTCACTGGACTTTTTAAAACAAATGGTTCCTTTCATTATATTGTGTAATTTCAGATGCAACTTATGTGCAATATATTTTTTTTTTTTTTTGTAATTCTGTGCCAGTGATAAAGTGTTAGAAATAAATAATAAATAAATAAATAAATAACTCCGTTAATTTATTTATTTTCCTCCCAGACGAAATGGAAACGCTTAATTTCTTCCTCATCGGGTTTACGTCCCATCAACAAATATAATGGGCAACCTGCTGTTACGATGGTCTTGTCTGGTTCTGTGTTTACCTTCAATGCTCGCAAAAATCTGGAAAAAAACAGAAATCCAATCAATATCTTGTCTTTCCAATTCTATTTAACAGAGTCAAAATCCTATTGTTGACGGGGACAATCAACATGATCAAGCTTGTAAGTCTATAGAATACGCCGTAGAAGTGACGTAGTTAATCGGATTAACTACCATAGCAATATATGAATACAATTTTGTCTATACCGCCCTGCACTACAACGATCACGCATTACAGATGCATTTGAACCATAGATGTCAAAGAAAGCCTGATCACTCGCACCTGTAAGATAAGTATCTTTGAAAAGAGCGTTATTGTATTCAATCTATGTTTGCTGATATACACAGGTGATTAGTGCAATCTGTTTGTAGTAGAGCGATCTATTCAAAAATTGTATTCATCTATTGCTATGGTAGTTAATCACCTGTGTACGTCTGCAATCATAGATTAAAACACAATACCGCTCTTTTCAAAGATACTACTTACAGGTGCGAGTGATCAATAGGATATGAATATTCTATAGAATTACGATCCAGGTCTTTATCTCTGTTCTTTCTGTGCGATATATTCAAAAGTTGTATTCACCTATTGCTATAGTAGTTAATCCTATTACATCATCACTTCTACGGCGAAGAGGAAACATTTTTCCGTGAATGGTAAAATTAAGTTTCAAAATTAAGTTTTGCCCACAGGTAATCCTATGGGATATATCATCATTGAAGCAAATTCAAACTTTGCATGAACCAAAATTGATTCTCGCAAATTCATCTTGCATGGAATTTAGAAACATCAATTTTGATTCTAGCAAAACTAATTTTAGGAAAGTCGTTGCCAGAATCAATCCTCTATCTCGCCGCAATGTGTAACCCTATCATGCCTATTTCAGTCTTAAAATTACCAACAATATAATTCGTTAGGCCAACATGCATGTGTAAATCATTTTAATTCATTCTTTTAAGTTATTTTTATGATGTTACATAAATTTGGCGGTTTTATTTTGCTGAAAATTTATTTTAAGTGTCAATTTTACTAATACCTGCTAATCATCATTGTATTTGGGCATAAAACATGCATTATTATAAATATTTTATAAACAGACAAAATAGCGTGAATATCAGTAATTTGCAGTGAGTTTTACAAGTTAGGTAGCATAGCAAACTCTTTGTGTATGATGAGTCGCGACATTCTTGCACTAATGTATAAACCTTTTTTTACCTTGCATAAAGCGGTGTAAATATATCCTCATCTGGGTTTTCTTTACGAAATCTTTGGTAGGCTGTGAAGCTACTAATAAATCCTGACAGCTCTGTAAGAGTCATGTCCATCTTCGACTGCATCCTGGTCCTACAGAATCAATGAAAACAAAATCATTGCAGCCAATCAATCAAGCAAGTCATTATCAATCAATCGATCAATCAAAATTTAGCTGCATTGATTTGTTATCAAACCCGTGTCCATTTTGTTTGATGCCATCTACGAAATTTCAACTACGACTACGCCAACTGCGCGGACATAAAAATCAAGACCTATATGCAAGTTAGTGCTCATGTATGATATCCACTGAAAATGGACCATACAACGGGATCGTGGACGCATTGAAATAATGGAACATGAAAAAAGACATGGTCGCACCCCGTCCTGCAGTACAAGTGCAGTACAAGATACTAGTAAGACCCATTCAGTGATCCCAGCGAAAGTGTAAAAAATAAAATTGTTTATAAATTGCTTAAAAGTGAAGGATAAGTCATTCAAATTGTCATTTGGTGTTTTTGAAATGAAATATTTGGCAAAACATAAAAAAACAGCAGTATTAACGAAGTTGAAGCCCCATTCAAATACATGTAGCTAATTTAGATACTGTCAGTATCTAAATTACAGATTCATGTAAATTCCTTATTTTTGTCTTAAATACACGGCTTTCAGCTAAACCACTAGCAGGCTATGTTTACATATTTAGGACAATGACAAAGGTACCAAAATCTGAATTTTGATGCAAATCACTTAAGTACACGTTATAAACCGGAAGTGAGCTTATACTGATGAGCAGTAACAGCCACAGGAATAAGTCACAACATGATGCTCTCCAATTTAGGTTAGCAACTATTTTAAACTGTTGCGATTTGATAGTTCACAGCATCTTGCGAATGGTAGTGAGCTTTAGCAACATTTGCATTGATCATTTCATAGCGGGTGTGTAGAAGAATTCAAATAGCACAGATATACTTTTGTAGATCATGTGGTTCTTGAGTTATGTTGTAAAGAGGACTGAAACAACAACACTTTTGTAAAATGTACATAATTCATTCACAACAATAAATCAAGCAAGTTTGCAAAATATATGAATTGTAGAATAAACTTTTGCAAAATATCAAAGTAATTTTCAATAACATTGATTTAGATAATAAAATCGATTTTTTTTTTGTGTCTGCTTCGACCATGTCGACCAACAATGCCTAGTCTACCCTTAACATACCTGTTGAAGTCTGGATAAGGTATATTGAGATCCACATATCCCTTTTGTCTAGTGGCATGAACAGGGTCATTCCAGTAGTTCTTCAACGTTTTCCATGTACACTGAATTCAGAAAAAAATTACAGCAGAGGGTACGGTGATTATATGAACGCAACTACAGAAGAAAAGAAGAACCACACATCGCACACTAGCAGTACAATGGAAACATATCATGCATAGGAGTGCACACCAGTAAATACAAGTCTCCTACACCCTGGGAGGAACAAATCAGTGTTTCAAACGAGGAAACGTGCAATACGACTTAATTTAATTCATAAGAAAAGGTTTAAAACCCAACTATTAGGCCCTGATTCATATTTAATCCTCATTTAGGCCTGGGAAATAAATTGTCTGTGAAAAATGAGCAGGATCTGACTTTTTATGACATTTGGCTAAACTTTCAAAATGTGTTACATTTCAGAAACACAAAGCTATTCGTTAGGTGACGTATGTGTGGGTTATAGGGTGATCTAGTCGGCATTTTTCTGCGAAAAAATGCTGGACTCCGTATATAATTTCTACAATTGATGTCTTCATCTGACCTTCGACTTGCAGAAAAGGTAAGTTTTGAAGAACTGAGTCGCTCTAGTTGAGTCAAGAAAATTACGTTTTCCCAGACCCTGTTTGTACACAAAGTCAATGGGGGCTATTTACTGATGTGCACCCATAGGCAGATAAACCAGGATTATAGAGAATTATCTATTTAACACCACTTTGCCATGAAAGGTTCTAGAAGTCGAAGTGAACGCGAAAATCTATTGTGAGCAGTAATTATGCAATGAAATACGTCAAATTAAGAACAATTGTTTCCATATTTGCTTATTCGGTACACAATAAATTACAAGTTATGTTATTATCTGGTCAAGCAATCTCTTACGGTTTGGGTAAAAACATGCCACATATTGTTGGTCAAGCTTTGTATATACTTTTGGATGTGATCATGACGTAAAAAAATCAGTTTACGAAATGGCGTTGTGTGAAAACAACGGCAAGGGTATATATCACGGTTGTTTGATGGGATCATTTATTAGTATCTATTAATGACAGAATTGGTGGCGCTATTTAGTTACTGGAAATTTCTTTTTCAAGTTTTTAATACAAATAATTCCTTTTATTGTTTGATAGAATATGTTTATAAAATTTCCTTGTTGCTTGTTTCACCTATTCCAACTGTTTTAATGGCAGTATTAATCACCAAACCCTTGCAAATAAAGAAATATGATTTAGGATAAATAACGCCATCTATAGTTTGCATTTAGTTAATAATGAAGCCAATTCTATATTTTTTTACTGGAGCTTGCAGTGTTGGATACTTCTGTGAAAAGTATAGCAGGTGCATATATTTTTAAATAGAAGGTGCCATTATGTTACTACTCGTAAGAAAGGGGTTAGTGAGGAGGGGAAGGAGAGCATCCCGGGGAGAGCATTAAAGTGGATAGGAGGTGCAGTGGCGGTAGCCAATGGGGAGTGACCATGGAAGAATAAAAACAAGACAGCAACACTTTCATCGGGAATTCATCGCGATCGTTGCATGCAGTACGTTTAAATTTCATCGCGCGATGCTGCGTGTAAAAAACATTGCAGCATCGCAATTGGACTTAAGATTGGTTAATAGTTTTAAAGTTTTACCTCTTTATAGATTGTTGTTAATTCTTTTTCTACTTGCTGGTCATCATGGAGTAGAACGTAATCACCACGCGAATACACTGCTAATACGCCATTTGGGGTCAGAATCCGGTCGACCTCCCGCAAAAAAGTATCAAAGTCAAACCAATGCACAGCCTGTGAGCAGGTGACGAGGTCGACCGAGTTGTCTTTTACAGGGATATTTTCAGCATCTCCAACCCTGATAAGAAAGCAAGAAATTGGACAGATATAAGCACTAATTCTGTATTCATTTTGATAGATCATACCCGAAATCTATATGTAATTAGTTAAAAGGACACACAAGATGTCATCACAAAGATTTTGATTAACCCTAGAACTACGAAGGTGGTGGGGGATTGTACCAACCCAACCTTAATGTTTTTATCCGTCATAAAAAAACGCGCGTATTTGCGCCCAAACAACCTAAGCTAATCGTAGATCCATCCTTTGCTCTCATTTTAGTGATAATATTTTACCCCAGCACCTTACACGAGGGTAGCACCGGATATCCAAACTGACAAAAGGTGGGAGGTTGGTGAAGCCCACCATTGGGTTTCTACAGTAAAATCCATGATTTTCATTTTGCTCTTGTAAAATGATTCCAAAAGCTATTGACCTTTTGCTTGTTATGAAATCGCATGTTCGTAAAATTTTGCCTATACTTTTGTACATAGCCAGAATTTTCCAAATTTGCATGGACGCGCTCGCATTATGACGTCATAGCGACATTACCTGGAAAATGTTTGTACTTATTTTGGTATCACTGGATAGGGGACCCATAGCTATATATTGGTACTACATAAAATGGAATATGACGTTTACAATTGAAAGTTGGGGAGACCCCTACCACCCTCCCTCTTCGTAGTCCGTGTGACAAAATATGGCTCAGTAGTTCTAGGGTTAAGCGCTTGCTACAGGTCCGTACCCAGGATTTATTTTTGGGGTGCCGATTTTGAAAAAGTGGACATTTTTTCAAAATTTGGACCTTTTTGGACTTGAGGCGGATTTGGACATTTTTGGACCAAAAGGGCATAAAAACCTCTATTTTTCGCACGCTACGCTCACAAATCCTTCTTTTTGGGTCAAAAACGGGGACTTGAGCCTTTGGCATTTTTTCACCCTTATAGAGTTGATTTAAGACCCTTGTTGAAATCGGTTGAAAATTAAAGAAACGATGATCAAAAACCCAAGGAAGCAGGGATGAAAATAACTGGTACCTAAATTCTTTTGCGGTACGCCGGTCGGTATATGCTTACTTGTATTCAACATTCGCGGCCTTGTTTGTACGGTTGGCTTCGTTGATTTGGGCAGAACTTATGTCAATACCTATAACTTTTTCAAAATGTTGAGCTAAGTCTTCAGTGCCTTGTCCAGAACCACAGGCAATATCGACAGCCAACGTAAAACGCGTAGACTTCTGAAATGAAAAGTTAAAGAATTACGAGGGTCATTCAAAAAGTTCTACCTCCATCGTCACATCTCTGTTATCTGACGTACCAGGAGATTGAAATTACCCATGATTATATTCTTATATCTTGGCTAAAAATAAAAGTTATTTGGTTAAAATGTGAGTTTCGGTTGTTACGATACAGATTTGGTGCGTCGGAAACGGTCTAAAAAGAAAGGCTAATTTGATTAAAAAGGTTGCCCACATCTTATGTGGAAATCATTACAGATTTAAAATGATTAAATTGCCTCATTTTGTTCAAATAATTTAATCAATATCTAATGCTTGCAGATAGTACAGTTTAACTGGGTATCGTGTCCTTTGTTGTCATGTAAAACATTTATTGAAAACCAAGGGCATGTCACGGAGCTCAATTAATAGGAACAAAAAATGTATCCTAAGTAAGCAGTTGGACAACCGCATCTTCGAAATATTTTATGGAGATTTTCCAAAGCTACGGTATGATGCTTTCTAAACTTTTGGCTTCAGTTTTTAACCTTTTCCGACGTACCAAATCTGTATTCGCTTTAACCAACACATCTAAACAACCAAAAATCATATTTTCATCAAAAAATTAGTCTTTCTTTTCAGACCGACGTACCAAATCTGCATTGTATTCCCTTTAACCAACATATCTTAACAACAAAACATCACATTTTGATTAAAGAACTTTTATTTTGTAGCCAAGATTTAAAAAGATTTAAGAGTATAATTAATGTAGGGGCCTATTTCCATTGCCTGGCACGCCAGGTAACAGATAATCATGTCCTGAAAAAATGTGATGCGATCAAGCAAAATCAGTCGGAACTCGGAAATATTACATTTTCAGTTTCTTATAGGGTAGTAAAAAGCATTTACAAATCTGGAGTTTGCAGAAAACCCCATTGAAATTGAACAACCAATTCCAAAGATATGAGCAATGAACGCGTTTCCAAAACACAAGGAAACAAAAGGAAATGTTTTCTTTGTATGGCTATATCTCAAAATCAATATTTCCGAGTTCCGACTAATTTTGCTTGATGGCATCACAAATATTTTTTTCATTAGGTTTGATAAACAATCGTTGTTACCTTTTCTTTGGCGAAATTTAATATTCTTTCAATTGCTTTGGGATCTGCTTTTGGTCTGTGTTTTTTTTTTTTTTTGCGTGTTTTTCTGCCGCAAACTGGTTGCGTGTGGCAGCGTCCCTCTCCGTCTCGCCAACGTCATCGATTTTCTTTGAACTACCGTTAGCTTCCATGCTATAGTCGTTATTTCAATGTCCTTCTTTTACCTGGATGCAATTTGGGAGGGGGAAAGGTGGGACGTGAGAGAGAAAGATGGGAGCAAAATGCGAAACAATTAATTTATCCAATACAATCTAACGTGCTGCAAAAATAACTAGAGCTGCTGTGACTTAGGAACCATAAAAATCTGGCGGTGGCTTCTTATCTGCTTATAAACCTCCAAATTTAAACCCATCGGGTAAACTTTAACATTTGTCCCGTAAATGACCCGTGACTTCGGTTGACCTCAGTTTCGTGTTTTTTTCATGTTCCTCTCCCTGGGTTCCTCTCATATCGAAGATATGTCTGCACGACTTTTTTCCAAATATTGCCGATTTACCGGCGTCAACTGAATTCAAGTTTGCTTAGAGAGCACGGACATGGAGCAACCGCGTAGACGAACTAATTAGAATCTGCCAATTATGGCGTTACTCTCAATTTGAGACAAGACACACTATAAATGGTTTATAACTCAAGTACATTTCTAGGGGCCTGTAAATTCTGCATTGACCTGATCCAAAAATATTTAACCGGGGACGTATGCGCCTGAACATTTACAAAAGTTGTTGTCAAACAGGCTACATATACAGAAGACGCGCATAAATCATTGATAATATGCAAATATGCAATATTGGTTGATGGAAGGTTTTTAAACACGACACTGTTAGTTACGGAGTTTGCACAAAGGTTGCACATTACAAAAGTTGTATCAAGATTTGAGCTGGAATATGTCAGATACAAGACTAGTGATTCTGAAAGTAGATTGTTTTCAATAGCTTGGGATAAAAAAAAATCAAAAGCAGAACCACTGGTTACGGATTCAAAGGTAACATGTGCAAGTGATTCTGATGGTATGCGTAGATTGCTTTCAAAAGCTGTAGACAATAAAAGCAGAACTATTACCATGGTTACGGATGCAAAGGTAACATGTGCACTATTTACTAGCAAACAACCTATTTGAAAAATATTATTCTGTATACCATGTATACTATTAAATGACACAAAAAGCTCACAAAGCTAAACACCTACAAAGTGTCAACATCTGCTGTTTTTGTCTTTTTATTTGTCAGGTCGTACTGTAAAACGGCTTGGCAAAAGCAAAAAAATCGTGTGCACGTTACATTACTTTGCGAAGTATGTTGGTGTATTTTGGTGTATAAAAGCTATTGCAAAGGGGATAAATGTGTACCAATCCGCTGCTTTATAACGTAAATATTGTGATGAGATCAAGCAAATCAGCTTGAAGTAGTCCCAGGTCATATTTCTTACATTTTCATTTTTAGCGTCTTCAAAGCGGGTCCACATTAGTTATAAAGTTACAACAATATGAACACCGGTACATTAAAAAAAAAGAAATGGAGAAAATCAAGTTTAAAGTTAGAATACTTTAATTGAGTCGTTTTAGCACCCCTAAAATACATGTAAACACATAGTCAACTTAGCAACGATACGTTTTGTTCAGCTTAAGATATGGCTACGAATAATAATAACGATTTTTGACAATTATCGAAGTTGGATGAGGGTCCAAAATGTTACTTTTAAACATTTTCCTTCGGAATTCCATCAAAAATATTTTCATGTGAAAGAAGAAGAACGTTTTTCTCTAAAATTTTTGCAAAAAAGGTCAATATTGATTTTTCTACACCTACACAATCATTTGACCCATATCTCAAAACTAGGATTGCCGAGTTCCTACTGATTTTGCTTCACAAATATCACGTACTTCTGGAGGCCAAATCGCTACTCTTTGGAAACACAACGTCATTTTATTCAAAGGAGTACAATTGAATATATGGTCGAATCCAACCAAAAGTGTCCACGGGCCAAAAATAAAAGTCCGAAATAAAAATGTCTCCACAATTTTTTCCTTTTGCCCATTGATTGATGACATATTGGCCTTATAGGAACCAAAAGTGCCATTACTAATCTTGAAAAATAAATCCAGGACGTGTGATAGTAAATGTGATATCAAAACCCAATGTTACCTACGAATACCTCTAGGATGCTTTCACTATCGCAATACTAATCAACCTAAAACAAATGGAATATTCCCATTAACGCTTTTTTCGTGTATTGTAGACCACAGGGTGTCAGGAAAATGCTAACTCAACCAGAAAATATTTGTTTTATTTTTATAACGCGATCAATATGATCTTAGTCAATTTATGCTAGTTTATTTTTGAAAATGAAGTTTAGGTCAGTTTCTGTATTTTATTTATCAAATGAGTATGAATCAATTTACACATTGTATAAGAACGAGTATGATATATGTTTTCAAGAATATTAGGAATTATACGCATACACCTAACGCTTTATACAATGAAAAGGTGAAGAAACCTGGGTATTCGTAGGTAACATGAGCGATTTAACAATATCTATATTGAGTTTATAGGTTTAAATTTTGCTATTATGGTAATGAATTAATAAAATGGTAGTTTTAGATCCCTTTCAGATGGTACGTCCAAATGAATAAATGCTATTACCTTAGATCAAAAATTTTTGATGCTTTTAGCAAGATTTTGACCACTTCATTTTGATATACAAGTAGTTAATCAGCAATTTTACATAATAAATAATTGTTGAATGAATCCGTATATGGGTAATAATAGTGTCCTGGGGTACCGCTTAAAGTTTTTGACAATTAATTTCCATTGGTAGGTACACTTCATTACACATGTCATGTATTATGCTGTATTCGTAAGTAACATTTCAGTATTTGTAGGTAAGAATTAGACTTTTGGTGGATATCGCAATCAAAACTTCATTTTATAAAGCACTTTGAATGTATTATTTTCTTTATGTGCGTTTATTGATACTTTATACCCTATCATGTATTAATAATGTCGGTTCACAACGGTTGAAAGAGGATTGAAGTAAGAAACAAAGGCACTAAAGTGACTTTAATTTGCTTAATTGCACACAAATCGCTTAAAACCGTTATTGCAGACTTGTGAAGTCCATCTTGGAGTCAGTTACGTCTTGTGGCCTTTCGTTTGAGGGCAACTACAATTAGCTTTATACCAGGGTCCATCAATGCGTTGTCTAGATCATGAGACAATGAGAACAGTCGTTTTTTCCATGGTATTCGTAGGTAACCTTAGCGAAAACGTCAAAAGTTACCTTCGAATAAATCAATTTGGACACAAATTACTAAGAAACCAGAAGGTCGGTAAACATTTAAAATGAAGCACACATGACAGTTGACAAATCCAAGTATTTATCCCCTTCTAATCTTCTTTGAATCTGATTTTTCTTTCAAATGAGCAGACCGTCGTCTATTTCAGTACATATTTTTCACCAATTAAGCCGTATTCAGTTTTGCATGGTGGGCATGTATGTGAATTCGCAACTTTCATTGACATATGATTTGATAGCAAACATACAGGCCTTCGTTATGTACCAATATGGGCATTGGCATGAATGGCGGTGTTTCAATACTGTCATGATGTCAAAGTGTATTCGTAGGTAACATTCGGTTACCGAAATTTACCTACGAATACTTGCTTTTATTGTTGACATCTCAGAAATATTTAAACGCAGGTTATTGAAACTTGGTAGAAATAAAGAGTGTATTACCCTGCACTTATTGCTTAACTATTGTTTACTATTCTCTCACTTTGTGGAAATGGCACAGCTTTTAACATGTATTCGGAGGTAATGCATATTTTTACCAAACCTACCTTTGTGCCATTTAGAATTTCTGGCAGCTAAACACAATAATAAAGATGTCCGAATGCAATGCATTTCAGTATTGGACATATCAAAGCTTGTATCAATTGCGCATTTATTAGTGATTTCCATTTTTAAAGATATATCTAGTGCTATGAAAAATTGTATTCGTAGGTAATGTAAAAAATACCACTCAAAAAATTATCACAAAAATTCATAATTATGTACAAATATGTGAAAAATTGAACAGGCAATCTTTGAATACCACACACACCTTTCAGGAAATCAATTTAGATTCAATCCAATGACTTCTTTTCATAACTGATTTAGATGTTTTTAAAAATACTTTAAGAAATATTTTGAAAAAATGGGTAAAAACAGCATGTTTTGGGGTCTCTGTGTCTAAGTTTTTCACAGAAGGGGTCTTATTATATATGGCGCGAAGCGTATGATCAAGGCGAATAAACACAATACAAAAACGAATGCCAATTGATTAATACTTTTAAGTTATGGCCCTGAACATGCCGTGTACACTTTTCGTTGGATTCGACCATATGAATACAAAACCCAATTGAGTTAAGCATGGGAAATTGTTGCTATATACCTACAATCTTGGAAATAAGTCTTGGAACGCTTGCATGTAAATAACGGAAAACTATCACCCCCTTTCTCCTATGCAATGTTGTGAAATGCCAATGGGCTATTCCAGAAAATAGATGCACACCCCCTATTTTTGTCCAGTCGTGATTGTTGGAAATCCAGACTTTTAAAGTGTCCAAAGGCGAAAAAATCCAGCAGAAAACTAGTTCAAAGTACGAAATCCTGAATTTGAGAGCTCATTTTAGACATTTCCGTGATTTTTCCTTCATTTGATTGGATTTCCAAGCTTTTTCCAGTAACATTGGCAACTGGATATCCAGTCGTTTTCAGAAAGCAAACTTGGAATTCCGAACATTTCTTTGATTGAAAATTTACTCCTCTATAGGGGGTGTGCACCTATTTTCTGGAATAGCCCAATGTCTTCAGCGGTTTCCAAATGTGTCCAACATTGATTGATGTGGAGGGGGGAAGGGTAAATCATTGATGTAGATGTCATGTTTGTTCCCAAGCACAATATACGTCATTTCCATGATCATGGATGCACGGAATTTACGGCAGAGTGTGCCAAGCGCCCGGTCCCCGTACTCCATGCATCCGCGGGTATTCATGCTTGTCGGTGAACTTTAAAAACACCCCTTTTGCATCTCATTTCGCGAAGTTTGTAGGGGAAAAACACCCCTTTTTTAGCGATTTCGCGAATTATTTGCCCTTCGACAATACCCCTATTTTCGCTAAAACGCGAATGATATTTCTAATATACTCTTTTCTGGCAGAAACGCGTCGGCTGCTCGATGGAAATACCCTTTTTTCAATTTCGCGAACACGTGGTTTGAAAAAACACACCTTTTTTTGTGTGTTTCGCGAATCGCGTTTCTTCATCTGAATACAACCCTTATTTTCGCGAAATTTTCCACGAGCATGAATACGTGCGGATGCACGGAGTGCGGGGACCGGGGCCAAGCGTTCCAAGCACCTATTTCTAAGAAAGTCATATTTTAAACAAAGTGATGCACAACACGCACTGTATAATACCTGATCTTGTGATAGAAAAGTGACCGAATCCTTATACACATAACCAAAATCAATATATGAGTAACAAGACAAAAAAAAATTCCATTGAAAATTTGATGAAAATCCAAATTATGGTTGAAAAGACTTATAGACAAAAACGCGTTTTAAAAATGTACAGCTGCTTTTAGATATAATTCTCGTCAAAGTAATGGGACACTTTTGTAGGGTAATGTAAATGGTCGATTCCAGCGAAAGTGGGATACAATTTGCTGGTTGTGAACTCCTAATTCCTATTATTAATGTTTTAAACAAAAATTATAATTACTTTTCCGTATGTCAACAATTCTGGCTATACAATCGCACAAAAATGAATTTTAATCAAAATACAACTACATGACATTTATCATGTTTATATTAAGAATTGGTTATACTTATAACACGTGGACTTATAGAATAGTCGAGGTCAACCAAAACGCTTAAATACATAAACATGATAAAGGACCACACACCGTCATCATCCCTATATCTTCGTGTTAAAATTGCCGTGATAGTACGATGAATCCTCACGTTTTCAACAACTACGCATGGTGATTTTATTCGAGATAGGCCGTGCAACTCAGGCTAAGCATACAATTTGAGATTTTGAGCGCCTGCCACACTGTTTCTATTCTATGTTTTACGATTTTCGCATGATCAATATATGGCTGGCCGTAACCGCCACAACGTGGAGCTGCTACGCGTAGCTTACTTTTCGCGGAGCTAAATTGACCAATCATGTTAGATCTTTTCATTACGCGGAGCCAGTGGATGCATCCTCGTTCCAGAGAGAAAAAACTCTTGCCAAAATTAATGTTTACTATGGGGATTTTAAATGAATCGATTGTAAATAAACCATGACCAGTTGTACAGGATCAATACCATTGTTTGATTAGTGTATAGTCAATGTTACCTTGCATGCATGTGTAATGTGTGTGCGTGTTTGTTTGTTTGTTTGTCTACTGTGTCAGGCCAGGATCACTGACACCCACGGTACTGATACTCTCATACTATCACGGTGATCATATTGTTGAATGTTGTTGACTTAAAAATAATCATGATGCAGTCATGTCTACAGTAGAACTCACCACGACCTTTGAAGGACTTAAACCCTATTAAAAGCTATTAAACCAAGATAACACTCAATGAAAACGGCTCAACTATGTTACATCAGATCTTCTCTGGTTAAATACACACTGCACTTGTGTCTGTTTTACCTGTGCAATGAGCAATGAGCTGGTATTATAGTTTCAGTTGGGTGAACGATTATAAAGCGAACGCAAGGTAACAATACTGTGGGCTTATGTTTACGAAATGAGACAATAGTCTGCTTATTGTTAACCAGCGTTCTTGAAAATGAGAAGCTTTATGACTTAACACGGTTTAGAAATAATTTCTTCATATTTTTTGGTACAAAAGTACCAATATTTCCAAACACCTAAATTAGCTAAAAATTTAGGACATGTTACAAAACTATATTTTCTAGAATTTCAGAGAATACTTTAAATATTGGCCGGTTATTTTTTACACAGTAGTGACGTCAACTAGGCAATGGCCTATACTTCTAACATACACTATTTGTAGAGGTCACGCGTCAATGGTGAGCGCACTGAGTATTGTGTATAGGAAAACGAACAGTAACTACAGTATGTATGGCCTACTACTAGTATATAAAGTAAATCCGAACTGGTTTGCAGTTTGCTGAAGGTCGAATTCCGCAGGGACACCGCGCAAGTTATACAAATTAGCTCCCGGCGATACACTGCAGATCACAGAACTGTGTGCATAGTTTACCACCACTCTGCCTAGCTATATAGTTATGTACAATACTCTATGAGTTTCTTATGAGTGCATGTCCATCTTAATAATAAGTCAGTTCGTACTTTTCATAAACTACTTTTTGAATCATAACTTTCGTGACCGAGGATATCTTGCAACTACGTGACGCTCGTCTGGCAAATTCTTAATGAATAAATTCGCTTCACGTAATGAGTAAGTCGTACTTAATTAGTCAGTTTTACCTCCGAGTAATGAAAAACTCTAACATGATCATGATTGGTCAATTTGGCTCCACGGAGCAAAAAGTCAGCTACGCGTAGCAGCTCCACGTTGTGGCGGTTGCGGCCTACTATATCAGTATCCCATATGATATTTCTATTGCAAGAAAATTGTATTTGTTGTCAGGTTTTATCTTAAATACACTAACTGGAAATTAAATACACTAATTAGTGAGGACCGGTATTTTGCTGTGGATATGTTTAACTGCAATTTGCGGGTAAAAATTTGAAATCCTGAGTAAAAATTTTGATCATATTCAACTCTTTGAGAAAAAATTTATATAAAAGAATGCATGTAAAATCCAGCTGCAATACAATGTACATTATTGACACACTATCACTCTCTTTATATACGGCAATAATAGAATATCGATTTCAATCGAATTGAATACGATGCTCAGTTTTGAGTTTGTAGTTGACTACTAAGCGACCTAAGCGATCGATTGCTAGCCAATCAGATAGAACTCCTTTTCTTGCGTTCGGTGAAATACCAGTCGCCCGTCGCTCACCAACGGAGTATTAAATTTATATTTATCGAATAGGAAGTCGACACTGTGGACCATTCAGTGATCCCAGCGCAAGTGTAAAAAAGAATCAGAATTGTTTATAAATTGCTTAAGGGATCTAGAATGAGCGTTTATTGCGTTTCGACAGTATTTTTTGTGGGAAATGAGAGCACCTCAGACCTATCGAATTGCATTCTGAATACGAAGCATGTCTTTCTGATATCAAATAATTTTCATTTTTTAAAAATCACAATATAATACAAATTTTATGACAAATTATAAAAAATTGATATTTTTCAAATTTTTGATATATAACAGTCCTCAAAGTAAATTATATAAATCTAATGATATATTCTTAAAGTGTATGTAGCTGGGAGGAAAAGCCGACGGTCAATTGAAAATGTTGACCTTTCATATTGAAGATATGGATTTTTTTCCCAAAAAGACCTACTTTTTTTGGTGTTTTTGGAAAAAAAATCCATATATTCAATACGAAAAGTCAAAATTTTCCATTGATCGTCGGCTTTTCATCCCACCTACATACGCTTTAAGTATAAATCATCAGATTTATAAAGTTTACTTCGAGTACTGTTAAATATCAAAAATATCAATTTTAATGATTTGCCATAAAATGTGTATTAAATTGCGAATTTCAAAAATCAAAATTATTTGATATCAGAAGGACATTCTTCGTATTCAGAATGCAATTCGATATGTCTGATGTGCTCTAATGTCCCAAAATAAATACTGTCCAAACGTTCATAGCCCAGCCCTTAAGAGTGAAGGATATGTCATTCATACAAATTGTCATTTGGTGTTATGGTAATGAAACATTTGGCAGAAAATAGCAGTATTGAGGCAGTTGAACGCCATTCAAATAGGCTACAGATGTAGCTAATTTATACCATTGTATACTGTCAGTATAATTATATAAATTACAGATTCATGTAAATGCCTTATTTCTATCTTAAATAACATCTATGACAATGACAAAGGTACCAAAATCTGAATTTTGATGATTTTTACGATCGTCCGGAGAGCAAATCACTGAATTGGTCTTTAATGCTTATGGAATGTTAGAGTTAAGGCAAGGCCGGGAGGTAAGGATTATAGGACCCACCCGGGTTGGGGTTAGGGTAATGGTAAGGTTGTCGTTAGGGTTATAATTAGGGATAACCATCAAAATTTCATGTTGACCCTATTGCTACAAAAGATTGTTTTCTGAGTAGAACTAATCAACAGAAGTATTTTGGTGGTTAAATGGTCAAAATCGGTCAAAAACTTTTCGAATTATGAATTATCAAAGTTTCCCATTCTGACCGGTCATTGGAACGAAATAAAATGACAAGGTCCAAAAATAGCAGTTGGGAGCAAAATTGGCATAAGCATATATTTACCTTTATATATTTCTTTATTTTAACATATTTGCAAACATGAAACAAGCATATTGTGAAAGTATCAAAGGGTTTCTTATGAAATGGCACTTAACTAGTCACTGGCATAACTTATTTTTTCAAACCAAGGCATTGAAATCATGCATTTAGAAGACATTTGCCAAAAATCATCCAAGATAGCCGATATGGCACAAAATCAAAATTGCACTAAATAGGTGAACTTTTTTTTTCACAACCAAGAATTTCAATGTTATTGGGTTTAATATGACCAATTAGTAGGTGTATGTAACAAAATCTTAAGTTTTGAAGGTCATTGACTCATTCACAACAATAGAGATTATCCTCATCATGCTCATGTGTATTCCTGTAGTATTCCTCATTCAAACCAAAGTAGCACTCAATACATTATGAGTATCTTTGTTCAAACCAATTCAATGCTTGACCTCGGAGTTACCTGCATGACTATCGCGGGCTATTTTGAAACAGTTATGGTTGCACATTCAGGTACTTCTTTTGAAAGTCCTAAACAAGGTATAGCCAGCAGCAAGTTGTAGATGTTATAGGCCTAAATATAAGAAAACGTTTAGGGTTAAGATCAGGTGAACAATACATCGAATGAGCACGAAACTTCACATTTATGTTCAGAAAGGTGTCTTCTTAACATGATTTGAAAGGAATATAAAAATTCCAAAGGGAAGCTGGTGATTTAATTTGTAACTCGAGATCTACTTGTTCAATTTTTAACCTTTTTACAGAGGGTATGATATAGGTATTACTGGCAACTCTGCCAAATTACAGCTCAGTAGGCTACGTTTTTCACCTGATCTTACTGATTTGAATATTTTGTGCCATTCTTGAGCAGTGCTAAACTCAGCCACTGGCAATTAAGCGCACTGTGGCGATGGACCAATTTTGACTCGCACTTACAGAAAAACAAAATAAGTTATGTTGCTGTAATTTGCAAGATAGTTACAAAATATAATTGGCAGTAACTTCCCCAAATTTTACAGAAAAATATTGAAAAATAAAAGAATGAGATCAATTTAGAAATGTATGTGCAAGCAGTGCACAGTTGAGCTCCCTGCATGTCTATATGGGAGTGTTCTAATCAAGTTGATGGTTCATTGGTCATCCCTATTATAATTATGGCACACGGAGGCTTTTCAATAGAAACATTAATTGACCAAACGCATTACTAGAGTCAAAGAAAACAGTTACATACCCACAATGTTGCGACACGACCTGCTGCTCTCTGCCACACGTGTTACAGTGGATGTATCACAGTACGTGATACGCCAGAGGCGGACTGTACTTTACGGAAGAGAGAGAGAGAGAGAGAGTATTTCAACTCAGCAAGTTTAATTAAACTAATTTTAACTGTAGGCTTTTTTTTTTTGCGACAGCCTGCGCGTATATACAACCAGAGAGTTGATATTCTTGAGAGGGCACTCTATTCACGTCATTTCTTTTCCAACGCTAAAAGATCACGAATTTTGGTGGTTTGCAAATGAAAAGTGTCCGCACTATCGATTGATTACGTAACTGTTATGAATAATTTATTAGGTTTTTCAATGCAATTGCCTCGACCCATTAATACATATTATCTGTATTATCAAAGTACTTGGAATAGCAATCCGGTGAGTTCACTGAACTACGCCCTAATACTGATGGAGTTTTAATGGCGTCTAATGGCGCTAATCCTCTCCATACACAGATGAACAAATACAATAGATGAAGGTCAACACGTATGACCTCCTATGTGACATGTTATATGTGATGTACAAAAACCTGAATATCATAAAGATCAGTATTCGTTTGTGCATATGAACTGCACATTTACGTTGCTAAATATTACTCATTATATATAATGACAAATATTGGTATTATGACAATACGGTATATACATTGTATATAAAACGACTAATAGATCCTACTATCATGGCGTCAGGTCAATGTTCATCATACCCCGTATGTTTCTTAAAATTCATTCAGATTTGAGACAAATTGCTGTGCCAATTTTATTGGTGCACAGGTAGATCCGTGTTTTTTTAATTTTCATTTCCTTTTAATGAAAGAATTAAGGTTTTCCACTGCACGGGGGCCACAAGGGTGATACTAATTTTAATGCTATATTTTCAAAACGAATACGTGCTCCCGGTTGGCTCTATAGCGATTTCACAGAAAAGGTATTTCTAGTGAAATGCAGCGTCGGACTCTAGCTGACAGCGTAGCCTAAGTCATTCCGGACTCCAAAAAGGGCTCTCCATACACAAATGAACAAACACAAAGGAGGGTAGTCTCCTCCGTGACCAGCTTGATTTCGATGGAGCGGAACCAAATTGGCTGCGGAGGAGACGGGTCATTTGGATATGCAAATTTTTCAGTGTCAGCCGCCTGATACAACTGACACGTTGACACGACCCACTACGAACTTACACACTATTCAGCATCGAAGTGGTTACGTAATTCTCTTGGTTACCGGATCACGCTACTTTGGTATGCCTTCGAGTGCCATATACTTTATGTGGTGATCATTTCGATCGTGGTTCATTACTCTAGCGCGTGATCCCGTTGACATAGTAACATTACGTAACTTCGATACTGAATACTGCTGTATCTAAATACTCGACAGCTTTGTAAGGTCAAACTTTTCACTGTGAGGTTACCACGCTTGCGCGGGAGCTGTTTTGTGTGACCTTTATGCTAATTCAGTGACCCGTGTTCACTCATGCTGCCCTGCACTTCCCGCCGTGAATCAAATCATCCTCCAGACACGCTCCATAATATATGCTAATGCATGGAGTACAAAGAATTACTTTGATCAATACCAGTTAAACAGGTGATTGGTATTGTACTCCATGTATTTGCATATTATCTGGAGCGTGTCTGGAGGATGATTTGGCCGAGTATAAATAAAAACATGTTTCTCGTCGGGCTTAAAAAAGGAGGAAGAGGGGCTTGAGGCCCTTTTTTTATTGTTCTGGTAGGTACGCCCCGCTAGTGATCACAGAACCATCCAGAATTGTTTCTTGCATATTAGCAAGGCTATAGAAAACATCTCAACTTCCAAGACAGCTTGCTTAAAAAGTTTTGAATGAATTATAAAAAACTGAAAATAAATTTGAAGCGGCCTCAAAAAGGAAGCGGAAGGGACGAGAAACATGTTTTATTTTTATTCGGCCTTATGATCTTCCGTGCAGTAGAAACGGAAAATCCGAAATATTACTCAAATTTGGTCCAACTTTGGCCTAAATGTAACACAAAAATCGAAAATGTAACACGTTAAAACTAGCACAGTGTTATACTGTGTAGTTTTCCGATGATGCAAAAAATCAAAGTATTCATCGTAAAAATCCAAGAAATTGTGAATCTTGCGATGAAATTTATACATCAAAATGTTTCAGAATTGTCAACTTGCCTAAAAATTCCGTTGATCAAAAACATGTGCCCTGAAAAATGTCATTATTTTCCTTATCTCTTCACCGATTTTCAAGGTTTAAAAAACTTCGTGTAGATTGCCATTTTGTCTAAATGGGAGTAGAAAGTTGTCAGATTCAAAACATTATTCAACCCTCAAAGACCTTCCTAAAATCCCCGGGCCGAACACACGAAGATTAAAAGTTCGGCTGGTCATTCGGCAAACATCGGCAGAAACTCGCTGAGTCGACTGTGATTGGTCAAGCGGCTGGAGCATGCGCGAGTAATTTAACAAGCATTTGGATACAGTAATATTTGTAGTGCGACCCAGTACAGATGTACCTGTACGGTGTTAAAATGTGTTCAGAAAGCGTGACAAAATGAATCGTCAATCGTGACATTGGCGATAATTATGGCCAGGTGAACTCCACTATTATGGTTGAGAATAAAAGATTTAACCTTAATTTTCATGGTTCACCAGTTTCAGACTTTCAATGGAGTTACATTACGTATAACCTTGGTATATAAGCATCTCAAAAAAGTAACTGACCCCCCCCCCCCTTAAATAATGACCATTATTCAAACACGGGTGATTGTATTACAAATCTGTAAAATGCGTTGGAAGCAGAATTTATTTCTGCACATTTTGACACCTCATTTGTAGCAATTGACTAAATATTGACGTCACAGCGTACATTTAAATCAATGTATAGCCCAAGATCTGAAAGTTGCAGTAAATTCTATTGATTTTGCATTCAGTGTAATGGAAGGAAATCTGTGTAATGATATCTGAGTGTTTTTGTATTGTCAAAATTTGTATGCAAGTGCAACTTTCAAATCTGGACCTCACTACATTAAATTGACCGGTGTTTTATTGCTTTTTAAGCTATTGTATCAAATGAGGTGTCAAAATGCGCAAAAATAAAATCTGCTTTCAACGTATTTTTCAGATTTGCAATACAATAGCCCCTTTTTTGAATAATGGCCATTGTTTAAAGGGGGTTAGTTACTTTTTTGAGATGTTTCCATCCTACGAGGGTCATTCAAAGATTTGTACCCACCTTCATGTATCTCTTACTAAAGTCTTAGCTTCTACAAATATAGACTATGCCATAGTCGAATTTTATTAAAAATATGTTATTATTAGTCATGATGAACCCATTTCGTTGAAATCAAAATTATACTGATGTTTATTAAAATTAAAGTATTCAATAGTAAAAGGGTCATAAAGAGTTTAAAATATCAGATGATTAGTGACAATAAAAGTAATTGAATGCAACACTATCTTGCATAATTATAATGGCTCACTTTAATACTGAAAAATTCTGATTTTGGAATCTACCAGTTTATTGAGAGCGAACCCCGAATATCCACACTTGGGAAGCTAACAAACAGAGGGAGTGCGGTGACTGAAAAGATCAGACACAGATGTGAAAATCTATCAGTTGCACACAAATCAATATAAATCAGAGTTTTATGCTTAAATGTAATAGCCAGAGTATGCAAAATGGGCAAGTGGACTACGGAGAAGTCTACTACAAATAGTATCAAGCCTGTGAGAAAATTTTGTTCTAATATATTTTTCTAGTTGTTGCCCAGGGCATGCCGGGTGCGATATTTTTTTATTTTCCAACATTTGCATCACATCATAATACATTTACATGATATAGGCTACTTTGGTATATGAGGAAGGACTTGCCACTGGAAAATCTCAAATAATAGCACTGGGGAAGACGGAAACATAATCTCAGACGGAGAACTAGTCATCAAGCGGGTAGAAGAGTGCGACCAAGATCTCTAATTCCAAATCACTCCACCAATTACACTCATAGAAATTACTTGTTCGCCTTGTTGGCGCAATTCAAAAGGAGTAAGTTTGGACAACTCAAAAATAGTGTAAAATTTGCCAAAACAAAATTCATTTTAGTTATCCGAACTTAAAAAATGCTGAAAAAGCTCACAAAGTTCCGTCAACTAATCAACTTTGTTGGCATTACTTAAAAAGTTGATGTAAGTCGTTGCGTCAACTTTTTAAGTAATGCCAACTTCTGAATTCAAGTTCAGAGAACTTAGAAAAATAAACAAGATTCAAAGAACCAATTAGTTGGGTTATTGTAACTCAACATGTAAGTTGATGTAACTCGTTCATATTAAGTTACTGGTACTTATTGTTTTGAGTTATTCCAATTGGGTACTTTGTTACTTAATTCACGTAATTTGATCATTTTCTGCACAATTAGCAGTATTCAAATATTTATTTTTGTAATCAGTGCAATATTTTTTTATACTATAGCACACCTCTAGAAATTTATGCTAACATAGGCTAGTTTCAAGTAAGTGCAAATGAGTGCGACCAACATAATGATATCGAGTCAGCGTTACTCAAAATTGTACGCGTTGGCATTACTCGGAAAGTTGACGCAACGACTTACATCACTTATTTACTGAGTAATGCCAACGAACAGTTTCTATGAGTGTATAGACGTTGAAAGTGCAGAAGAGAATATACCACCAATTGGAGAAGATGAAGTTGAAAAATGTCTTAATGACATGAAAAGAGGTAAAGCACCAGGAGAAGATGGAGTGCTAGTCGACATTCTCAAGGATTGAGGCAGCGCAGTAAAGGCAGAGCTTGCAAAGCTATTCACACTATGTATCCAAACTAACCAGGCACCGGGCAGTTGGAATAATGCCCTTATAATTCTCATCCCCCAAAAAGGGGACATCAAAGACTTGAAGAACTACAGACCAATCAGCTTACTCTCAAACACATGCAAACTCTTCGCCATTGAGTATACATATGTATATATGCCTATTGATGATAGCCTTCTTACCTGATGGCACTGATGCATGTGCAAAAAGTCATTCACTAACTTTGGCAATGGGTGGCATGGTTATAGGCTAAATCATTTGTAAATGGTTCCCGAAATGGTTATGATGCACTCATAGAAATTGTTCGTTGGCATTACTCAGTAAGTTGATGTAAGTCGTTGCGTCAACTTTCCGAGTAATGCCAACGCGTACAATTTTGAGTAACGCTGACTCGATTTCATTATGTTGGTCGCACTCATTTGCACTTACTTTATTGAGTTGTTACAACTCAGAAAATTAAACTAGGTTGGCATAATTTTCTAGAGGTGTGCTATAATAGTATACAACATTTTGCACTGATTACAAAAATAAATATCTGAATACTGCTAATTGTGCAGAAAATTATCCAATTACGTGAATTAAGTAACAAAGTACCAACTTGGAATAACTCAAAACAATAAGTTCCAGTAACTTAATATGAACGAGTTACATCGACTTACATGTTGAGTTACAATAATATTTTTCTAAGTTCTCTGAACTTGAATTCAGAAGTTGGCATTACTTAAAAAGTTGACGCAACGACTTACATCAACTTTTTAAGTAATGCCAACAAAGTTGATTAGTTGACGGAACTTTTTGAGCTTTTTCAGCATTTTGTAAGTTCGGATAACTAAAATGAATTTTGTTTTGGCAACTTTAACACTATTTTGAGTTGTCCAAACTTACTCCTTTTGAATTGCGCCAACAAGACGAACAAATCATTTCTATGAGTGTGGTGATATCTCGTGGGTCTGCACGATCTTACATTTAGCTTTATTGATCTTCATTCACCATTTGGCACAATATGTTTTTCCAATTCATCTGTGGGTATTTGTAACTTTTCAAGGACCATTATCATCTGATGTTGATTTTCATAAACCCTATTTGGATTGTAGACCATAGTTATAATTGTACTCCTCTCATTACAAATTCAAAGAAGCGATTGCAGCTAGAGCAGTGGCGGCGCTACGGGGGGCAAGGGGGCATTTGCCGGCCCCAAATATTTTCTTGCCCCCCCAGTAAATCACGTAAATTTCCACCTTTTGCGGCAAAGGTATAGTGCCACCTGTACTGTATGGAGAGATATAGTTGTAGTTGTAGTGAGAAAAGAAAAGAAAAAAGGCATGCAAGGGGATATGCAAGAGTTAAAGTTATACAGAGGTGAAAAAAAAAGCCAGCAAACAATTTAAGCTGAAGGTACACAACAACCTCGCCATTTAAAACAAAATGACTGCCATAGGGCCATTTTCCAAAAATTTCAAAAAAATTAAATGTGATTTTTAACAATTTCAGATTCTTGCAGACCTTGAACGTTATTTTTGAGTAGTGTTTTCAACAGCTTGCACTTCTAATTAAATGTGATTTTCCCGTAAATTTCAGATTCAATTGCAAACCTTGAACAGCTTGCACTTCAATTAGATTTTAATAAATGTATATAAATTTAGTACGTTTATGAAGGTTGTCATTCATAAATGTATAATAATTATAATATTAAATTGGAATTATGAAACTCATCAACTGAAGATGCACCTAGGATAAGGTGCGATACCGTAACCTCTCAAAAACGTGAGTCCAGTTGATCAGTTTCATACTTCCAATTGACCTTTCGGTAAATCCCATAACCCTTTGCGAGTACACCTGAGAACTCGTCATTTGACGTCACGGCGACTTGCAATGCGCAGTAACGATGTTCGATAAACGATGTGCGCATCGGCGCAAATCGGCGTGACGCGAAATGACGAGTTCTCAGGTGTACTCGCAAAGGCTTATGAGATTTACCGAAAAGGTCAATTCTTCACCAAATGTGTTTAAAACAAAATGGCCGCCATATGCCCCATTTTCCAACAATTTCGCACAAATAAAATGTGATTTTCTGCAATTTCTGATTAGTGCACTTCATATTTGAGTGGTGTTGTCAACAGCTTGCGCTTCTAATAAGATATTAATTACAATGCAGCACATATCCTTCACCAAATGTGTTTTTATGGTCATTTAAAACAAAAATGGCCGCCAGAGGCCCCATTTTTCAACAATTTTGCAGAAATATAATTTTATTTTCTGCAATTTCTGATTCTTAAAGACCTTGTACTTCATTGAGTGGTGTTTTCAACAGCTTCTACCTTATAGGCCTAATTATTACAATGCATGCAGTAGGCCTACATAATATCAGCAATGTGTTTTCCGGTGTTTTTTTGTTTTTTGGGTTTTTTTTCTTCAAAACGGCCGCCACAGGGCAGCATTTTCCACCGATTACACAAAATAAAATGTAGGCCCAAGTTTCTGCAATTTCAGATACTTTCTTACTTTCCTTATAGTTGGGTTGTCATTTTATGAATTGTTCCCTCTAATTATATTGTAATAGCAATAGGACCTATAGTAAATATTAGGCTATTCTTTGTCGAAAGTGGATTTTGGCGGCCACTAACCTTTTTAAACAAAAGACGTAAAAAATAAAACTTTTTAGTTTTAGGAATTTCAACTAAACCAAATCAACCAAAAACCAAAATTCCCATATTGAAAAAAAAAACGTGTTTTTTCTCAGAATTGTACTTTGTGGAATTTGCTTTTTAGCAAAAGAAAAGATAAAAGCAGATAAGGGATCTTTGAGTCTACCATCTTAGACGGATCAAGTACTGGCAGCCATCTTTCTTCTCGCTCTATATCAAGCTCATCTACATGTAGCTCCAGCGATCCTGGATCACCACTTGCCAAGTCTTCCCCCACCAAAAGTAGCGGTAGACCTCATCTTCAGAATCTTCGCCTCCTTGAGATCAACTTTCAGAGTGTTTTGCGAAACGTTATGAATTTTGGAGCCTAGTCGACGCTACCAAGCCTGATGTAATCTTCGGCTGCGAGACTTGGTTAAAGCCCAACAAGCTTCAAGGTGAATTTTTCCCGGAAGGCTACAACCTTTACCGTCGGGATCGTAGAGATGGATACGGTGGCGCCCTACTTGGTATCCACAACTCGTTAAACAGCCACCAAATTGACATTGAAACCAATACTGACTTTGTGGCAGCAAAGATCGTCAATGGTAAGCAAGATATCGTGGTCGCATCCTGTATCGTCCTACGGACAATGATGTTAACTACTTAGAAGACATGTCCCGTGCCATCTCCAACTTGTGTCAAGCACATCCTGGCGCTGCTATATGGATTTCTGGCGACATAAATCTTCCTGACATCATCTGGAAAACTAACAGCATGCGCAAATCACCACGTCAATACACCATTGCCATCAATGAAACCTGCATTGATCTTCTCAACAGAACTGGTTTACATCAAATACATGCGCGTATTTTGCGGGGGGCTTTGGGGGCGCCAGCCCCCCGGGGGTAAAAAAGGGGCGGCGAAAAAGAGAAAAAGAAAAAGAAAAAAAGGGAAAGAAGGAAGAGAACAAGAAAGAAAGAAAGAAAGAGGAAAGAAAGAAAGAGAAAGAGGAAAGAAAGAAAGAAAAGAAAGAAAGAAAAAGAAAGAGAAAAAGGAAGAGAAAAGAAGAAAGAAAGAAAAAGAAAGAAAGAGAAAAAAAGGAAAGAAAGAAAGGGAAATAGGAAAGAAAAAAAGAAAGAAGAAAAAAAAGAAGAAAAAGAAAGTTATGGGTGGGGCGGCACATACAAGGAGGCTCCTTGTAATCAGCACTGAGAAGAAAAGATGAGGGATAGGGGCGGCTTGTAGGGCGCACATATCAAGTACGAGATGTAACCAGTCAGGAGAAAAGGGGAGATAGAGCAGCTTGTAGCCAACCAACCATGATGGAGAGATAGAGGGGGGCACATACCAGGAATGCAGATAGAGGGCGGCTTGTAGCCAACCAACCTTGATAGAGAGATAGAGGGGCGGCACATACCAGGAATGCAGAGAGAGGGCGGCTTGTAACCAACCAACCATGATAGAGAGATAGAGGGCGGCACATACCAGGAATGCAGATAGAGGGCGGCTTGTAGCCAACCAACCTTGATAGAGAGATATAGGGGCGGCACATACCAGGAATGCAGAGAGAGAGGGCGGCTTGCAGCCAACCAACCATGATAGAGAGATAGAGGGGCGGCACATACCAGGAATGCAGACTGAGGGTGGCTTGTAGCCAACCAACCATGATAGAGAGATAGAGGGGCGGTACATGCCAGGAATGCAGATAGAGGGCGGCTTGTAGCCAAGCAACCATGATAGAGAGATAGAGGGGCGGCACATACCAGGAATGCAGAGAGATGGCGGCTTGTAGCCAACCAACCATGGTAGAGAGATAGAGGGGCGACACATACCAGGAATGCAGATAGAGGGCGGCTTGTAGCCAACCAACCATGATAGAGAGATAGAGAGGCGACACATACCAGGAATGCAGATAGAGGGCGGCTTGTAGCCAATCAACCATGATAGAGAGATAGAGGGGCGACATATACCAAGAATGCAGACAGAGGGCGAGGCGGCTTGTAGCCAACCAACCATGATAGAGAGATAGAGGGGCGGTACATACCAGGAATGCAGATAGAGGTCGGCTTGTAGCCAACCAACCATGATAGAGAGATAGAGGGGCGACACATACCAGGAATGCAGAGAGAGGGCGGCTTGTAGCCAACCAACCATGATAGAGAGATAGAGGGGCGACACATACCAGGAATGCAGATAGAGGCGGCTTGTAGCCAACCAACTATGACAGAGAGATAGAGGGGTGGCACATACCAGGAATGCAGATAGAGGGCGGCTTGTAGCCAACCAACCATGATAGAAAGATAGAGGGACGGCACATACCAGGAATGCAGACAGAGGGCGGCTTGTAGCCAACCAACTATGATAGAGAGATAGATGGGCGGCACATACCAGGAATGCAGATAGAGGGCCGCGGCTTGTAGCCAACCAACCATGATAGAGAGATAGAGGGGCGGTACATACCAGGAATGCAGATAGAGGTCGGCTTGTAGCCAACCAACCATGATAGAGAGAGATAGAGGGGCGGCACATACCAGGAATGCAGAGAGAGGGCGGCTTGTAGCCAACCAACCATGATAGAGAGATAGAGGGGCGGTACATACCAGGAATGCAGATAGAGGCGGCTTGTAGCCAACCAACCATGATAGAGAGATAGAGGGCGACACATACCAGGAATGCAGATAGAGGCGGCTTGTAGCCAACCAACTATGACAGAGAGATAGAGGGTGGCACATACCAGGAATGCAGATAGAGGGCGGCTTGTAGCCAACCAACCATGATAGAAAGATAGAGGACGGCACATACCAGGAATGCAGACAGAGGGCGGCTTGTAGCCAACCAACTATGATAGAGAGATGGAGGGGCGGCACATACCAGGAATGCAGATAGAGGGCCGCGGCTTGTAGCCAACCAACCATGATAGAGAGATAGAGGGGCGGTACATACCAAGAATGCAGATAGAGGCGGCTTGTAGCCAACCAACCATGATAGAGAGATAGAGGGGCGACACATACCAGGAATGCAGATAGAGGCGGCTTGTAGCCAACCAACCATGATAGAGAGATAGAGGGGCGACACATACCAGGAATGCAGATAGAGGCGGCTTGTAGCCAACCAACTATGACAGAGAGATAGAGGGGTGGCACATACCAGGAATGCAGATAGAGGGCGGCTTGTAGCCAACCAACCATGATAGAAAGATAGAGGGACGGCACATACCAGGAATGCAGACAGAGGGCGGCTTGTAGCCAACCAACTATGATAGAGAGATAGAGGGCGGCACATACCAGGAATGCAGATAGAGGGCCGCGGCTTGTAGCCAACCAACCATGATAGAGAGATAGAGGGGCGGCACATACCAGGAATGCAGATAGAGGGCGGCTTGTAGCCAGCCAACCATGATAGAGATAAATGGGCGGCACATAACTGGAACGCAGATATAGGGCGGCTTGTAGGGCGGCATATAGAGAGAAGTGGCTTGTAGGGCGGTACAAACCAGAAGGATGGTTTGTAAGTGAGACAAACTCAGGAGGACCAGTCAGGAGAGAAGAGGGAGATAGAGGGGCGGCACATACCACAACTGCAGCTTCTAAAAGACGGGGGATATATAGAGAGGAGGCTTGTAGGGCGGCATAAACCAGGAGGGTGACTTGTAACCAGCCAGGAGAAAAATAGGTAGATAGAGCCGTGGAGATAGAGGGGCGATTGAAAGGTGGCATAATTATATATTGACGCTTATTGAAATAATTCACTTTTTCCAGAATAAGACTTATTTTGCTATTTGGTGACGATAGCGCAAGTTTTAGTTGCTTTTAACATGTAAAACTAATCAAGAAATTAGCTGAACGCTAGAGTAAAACCTTTTTTGCCATGAAGCGGTTATTTAAGGTTAGCAACTATTTTAAAACTTGCATTAATCAATTCATAGCGAGTGTGTAGAGGAACTCAGATATCACAGATATACATTTGTTGGTCCTGTGGTTCTTGAGTTATGTTGTAAAGAAGGCTAAAACAACAAAACTTTTGTAGAATGTACATAACTCATTAACAACAATAAACATGCGCGTATTTTTGGGGGGCTTTGGGGGCGAAAAAAGAAAAGAAAAAAAAGACGAAAAGAAAAGAGAAAAGGAAAAAAAGAAGGAAAGAGAAAAAAGAGAAAAAGGAAAAGAAGGAAAGAAAAAAAAACAGAAAGAAGAAAGAAAATTACGCTTATCACCTATAGGGCGGCACATTTTAGTAGGGTGGCGTGTAATCAGGCAATATTAGGGGTGACAGAGCACTTTTATGCCTACAGGGTGGCATATAAGAAGGGCGCCATGGGGCGACACATACAAGGAGAGCGGTGGCTTGTGAAAAAAACGTGTGTCAGTCATCCATAAAAGGGCGGCACATGGTCAACTTGTAACCAAGATAAAAAAGGGGGTGCAAATGTACAACAAGTCTAATATGCCCACAGGGTGACCAACCATTGGTCACAAGGAGGGCGACTTGCAGGCGCGTTAGCAAGCGGGGGGGGACCGGGTGGACGAAGTCCATGGGCCCAAGGGTTCAGGGCCATGAGCACAAAAGCGAAAATTAAATAAGGCCTTAAGGGCTGATAATGAAGAGTAGGGCCAGATTTACCATTGGGCCAGATGGGCCCGAGTTCAGGGCACCCAAAATAACAGCAATTTTTTTGGCCAAAATTGTAAAATTTTCCGCGCTTCGCGCGCACAAATAGCAACATTCGTGTTGATCTGGGGCTAAAATAGTCTATGTTAAACGTAAACCATAACTTGGCCACTGACTTGAGTGCATATGCCTTCCTCGGCACATGAGTTCGGGGCCTCAAATTTTGTCCTGGTCCAAGGGCCCCATATAGGTTTAATCCCGCCCTGGTTAAAAGGGCCCGTACTGTTCCTTGTCCATGGGCCCCTGATGCTCTTGCTACGCCCCTGGCGACTTGTGACGGGCGGCACATGCAAGGAAGGCGGTTTGTAACCAGGACAAAAGTAGAGGGAGGGGGGAGAAAAACACTTGTTGGTCATCTATAGGGCGGCAAATCGTGACTTGTAACCAGGGGAAAAGAGGGGGTGAAAAGGTAGATCACACTTTTTGACTATATGGGCCTGCACTACATGGAAGGTGGCTTGTGGGGCAGCACACAGAAGTATGGGGGATTTTTTGGGGGGCGGCACATATACAAGGAAGTCGGCTTGTAACAAGGACAAAAAGTAAACTGGGAGAAAAATGCTTATCAGCTACCTATTTGTAGGGCCGCACATGTTGGCTTGTAACCAAGAGAAAGAGGGGAGCGGCGGAAACGTACAACAGACGTTATAAATATAGATGAAGGAGGCGGCTTGTGAGGTGACACAAGGACAAAAGAACAGGGAGGGAGGAGAGAAAAACGCTTGTCAGTCACATATAAATGGCGGCACGTCGTGATTCTTAGTGGAAAACGGTATATCACGCTGTTTAACTATGGGCCTGCACTATGACACATAGAAGGAGGCCGGGTGGCTTGTGGGCGGCACTACATAAAAGTAAGGTGGCTTATGGGGCGGCACATACAAGGAAGATGGCTTATAACCAGGAATAAAGCAGATGAAGGAGAGAAACCGCATATAAATGGTGGCTTTCAACAGTTGTGTAACGACGGGGGCAGAGGGGGCACGTTCCCTGGGCGCCACCCTTAGGGGCGCCGAATTGACCAATTCAACATCGATTCTGCGCCCCTCCTGGCGATAAAAGTCACAATTTTCGCACGCTTCGCGCGCATTTGAACACAAATTAATTTGAAAGATCAATTGACGATATTCAACTTCATTATAACCAAAATTAATGAGTGATAAAGGGGAGAAGGAGAGGAAAATTAACGCCATGCATGACCATTCCTTAACTAAGGGAGACAACAGGGAACTTGCCGCCCTGCGTTGGGTTCAGCGCCTCTTTAATTGGTTTTGAGCCCGCGTCCAAGCAGTGAAAATCTTAATTTCAACAAAACTAATCATTATGAAAGATTGTTTTACGGCCGGCAAAATTCAGAGGGTCAGAAAAAAACACGAATAAACGCATGATCAGATACAGTGCCCCCTCGATGGATTTTGAGCCCCTTCCAAGCAGTAAAAATCAAAATTATTGCGCGCTTCGCGCGAATTTCAACAAAACTGATTATTTTGCTTTGATCATTAAAACTAAGAGAGTAAAAAGGAACGTGCAGCCGGTGTTGGAATCAGCACCCGTCGGTGGATTTTGAGCACCTTCCATGATGCAAGCGACAAAAATGTTTCCGCACCTCTTGCGAATTTAAAAACTAATCCTTATGAAAGACAGTTTTTTAAAGCCAAAATTTTCAGAGGGTAACAAAAATCATATAGCCCCGTGCCATTAGCGTTGCATGGAAGTCAATTATATTTTGTCATATAAACCTAAAAAAGGCCAATTATTCCACTTCTGTTTAGCTTCAATCATGGTAAATTTTTCTGGCGCTTCGAGCGAATTTGTACCATAAACTAATTTTGTCACTGAAAAGCTCTGGCTTCACTGTACTTCAAGGCATTTTCCAACCCACCCATGTTAAAAAGAAATCTACGCCATTGTCCATAGAGCAGGGTGGCAAGTCATTCCCCTACCTGTTCATTCGAGAGAAATGTTGTGACAATTTATGATTTGCATCTTCCTTTTGGTCTATTTTAGACCCAAACGTATAGCCAAACTTTTTGGAACATTTAGTATTAAAATGCCAGATTGGATCGCGCTTCTCGCGCATTTATCTCGGCAAACTCATTCTCTGTGAGTAGATCTGTGAGACGCCCCATTGGAAATTCTTTTTTTTCATCTCAAACTTGAACACAATCACGAATCTCAAAAAGGAGAGTCATAATTCCATCCTTTCTATATTATGTAAATCATTAATATGAGTGCTATATGCAGCTCCTCTGATGCCTGTAATAAGCATAAAACTCATGAGCTGGATCAAAACACCGGGACTAAATTAACCAAATGTTGTAAAACGCCTATACATCTTCCTTTGTTCATTTTAGCATTGAAACTGCAATTTTTCGCGCGCTTCGCGCGCACTTGTCCCGGTAATGTTCTCTTAGTAGGCGTTAGGAATTTCGGCCCCTGGCTCGGTGACTCCGATCATGCCGATACATCCCTTTGAATTTTTAGCATTGAAATAGCAAATTTCTGCGCGCTACGTGCGCACTTTTTCAAAAATTTCCCGGTAAAGGAATTATGGGGACAGCTTGGAAAAAAACTTGGGTTACAGATGTGGGGAGGGGTGTCTTCTATTTGATGGGCCAGAGGTGGCACTCATGTTGCGCAGGGACCAGCAAAAGGACATCACTCCTCAGACAACCAACCCCTGTGAATGAATAAACAAGTGAAAAGCAAAATTTTCCAACTTCGGAGGAGAACATCCACCCTCAGACTTGTCAGATACCCCCTGCATATGGTTAAACAAGTGAAAAATGATGCATCAGATGGCTCCAATTTGGACCTTTATTAATTTTGGCAAAATTGTACAATTATTTCGGAGGAGGACATCCACGCTCAGACACCCCTTCCCCTGCGTATGGTTAAACAAGTAAAAACGATGCACCAAACGGGTTCAAGTTGGACGTTCATTTAGCAAAGTTGTCCAACTTGGCAGGGGAACATCCCCTCAGACACCTTCCCCTGGTTCAACAAGTGAAAAATTATACCCCAGATGGCTTCAATTTGGAACTTCATTTGGCAAAATTGTCCAACTTCGGAGGGGGATCCTCCTCAGACACTCCCCTGCTATTGGGTAAACAACTTTGAAATTATAAATCAAATGACTTCAATTTGGACTTTTAGTTGGCAAAAATTTCCAACTTCGGAGGAGGGGAAATATCTCCCTCAGACACCCCTCCAGCTTATGGATAAACAAGTAAAAAGTGATGCACCAAACGGTTTCAATTTGGACCTTCATTTGCAACATTTTATGAGGGGGGAACATCTCTCAGACACCCCTTGCCTGTGGATAAACAAGTGAAAAATGATGCACAAAATGGCTTCAATTTGGACCATCATTCTGAGCAGACAACCTCCTACGTATAGATAAACAAGTGGCCGTTTTCTCTTCTCTTTAGAACACAAAATCAGTTTTGGTCCACGAATTGCTTCATTTGGGCCTTCATTTTCACTTTTTCTAAGTATAATTTTACAATATAATAGTGTCAAAATCGTCCACCAAATTTTTTTTCCAAATTCTTAGGAGGTAACATTCCCCTCAGACTTCCCAAATAATCGTGTGTGTGTGTGTGGAGGGGGGGGTAGGGCGGCATCCTGTATCTTTTCTCCAGGGCGGCACAAACCATCTCAGCCCCCCGGGGTAAGGGCCTTCTAGATACGCCACTGAAATAGTTGACTTTCCAACCAGAAAGGACAATACCTTAGATGTTCTGCTGACAAACCGTCCATCGTTAATCAACACATGTCACAGCCTTCCTGCCTTAAGCGACCATGATGTTGTTTTTGCTGAAGTAAGCATTCGTACCATCAGAAGAAAGCCGGTTCGTCGTAAAATTCTGTTGTGGAATAGAGCGAACTTGGACATCATCCGTGATAGAGTTAGTCAGTCATCACTCGACTTCACATCAAAGTACACTACTTCAACTCCAGTTGAGGTCCTGGCAGATTCTCTTCAGAAAGATCTTGAGAAAGTCATTGAAGACTGTGTGCCATCTAAGCTAACTACCACGCGATGTAATACGCCATGGTTCAATTCATCAACCAAACGTGTCCTTAGAAGGAAATCTCGTGCCTACAGAAGAGCTCGTCGCACTAACAAAGTCAGAGATTGGAATCGTTTCCAGCGTCTGAAGAAGGAGGCTCAAGTAACCTGTAGGAAAGCTTATAACAAATTCACGTATGATATCATCCACAGTGACCCCGGAAGCAAGAGGAATAAAAAGCTTGGCGCCTTGATAAAATCAAAGAGGTGCGACAACGTTGGTGTAGCTCCATTGAAAGAAGGAGGATTTCTCCATTCCGACCCTAAAGTCAAAGCGAACATTCTTAACAGCCAGTTCACTTCGGTATTCTCCACCGACGATGGGTCTCCTCTTCCTGATTTGCCTGAAGTCCAGCTCCCCATCATGGATGATATAACTGTTTGTCAGAATGGCGTGATCAAGCTTTTGAGAAACCTAAAGCCCTTCACTGCTTCGGGACCAGATGGCATTCCAACCAAACTTCTGAAAGAGTCATCTGTTGAAGTTTCTCCGGCAGTCACCCTTCTGTGCCAGGCATCTATTCGGCAGGGCAGAGTTCCATCCCAATGGAAGAAGGCGCTGGTTGTTCCCTTGTTCAAAAGGAAGTCGATCTTCTGCAGCCAACTATCGTCCAATTTCATTGACTTCAGTTCTGTGCAAGTTATGTGAACATATCATCCACTGCTCCATTATTCGTCACCTCTCTGATAACAATATTCTGTCAGACGCCCAGCATGGGTTCAGGAAGCGACGTTCTTGCGACACGCAGTTAATTGCCACCCTAGAAGACCTTGCTAAGGGAATCAACAAGAAATCACAAACTGATGTCATCCTCTTGGACTTTGAAAAAGCGTTTGACAAAGTGTCTCACCGCCATCTTCTAGCTAAGGTCAAACATTATGGCATCCACGGCAGCACATACAATTGGATCAGTGACTTCCTTCACTCCAGAACACAGGTTGTACTGGTGGATGGTCAGAAGAGTTCAGAAGCCAACGTCACATCTGGTGTACCGCAGGGGAGTGTGTTAGGCCCCCTCCTCTTCCTGATATTCATTAATGATCTGCCAGAGTGTGTTTCATCTGCCACTGCTAGATTGTTTGCTGATGACAGCATCTTGTACCACCAGATATCTTCAAGTGCTGACTCAATTAAACTGCAGAAAGACCTCAACGCTCTCCAAGACTGGGAATCGAAATGGCTCATGAGGTTTAACGCCACCAAATGCCAGGTCCTCCAAATTACCAACAAGAGGAATCCCATACCAGCATCCTACACAGTTCATGGTCAAGTGTTGGAAGTAGTCAGCTCAGCAAAATATCTTGGTGTCCACCTGGATAGCCATCTTGATTTCAATACCCATATCGATGCCATCACCAGGAAAGCCAACTGTACAAGAGCCTTCTTGCAACGCAATCTTAGTCATTGTAGCAAACAAGTAAAGGAAGCTGCGTACACTACGTATGTCCGTCCTACTGTTGAATTTGCGTCCACATCTTGGGACCCTCACACTAAGAGAAATATCAACAAGGTTGAACAGGTTCAGCGAAATGCCGCTCGATTCGTTGTTGGCAACTACCAACGCACCAGCAGCGTTTCTGATATGATCAGCACCCTCAACTGGCCTTCTCTCCAAGAAAGACGCATCCAGAGCCGCTTGGTGATGTTCTATAAGATCCATCATGACCTGGTTGACATCAAGTGCAAAGACTACCTCACTCCACTCAAATCATCCACCAGAGGTCACAACTCCCGGTACTTCATTCCATCAACTACCTCTTCAGTCTATACCAGCTCGTTCTTTCCTCAAACCATCAGGGACTGGAACAATCTGTCTGCAGATCCAGCTGAGTATGCATCCCTCGACGCCTTCAAGGCCGCACTGAGGGACCGCCTGCTGAGGTAGCTCCATCATCTCACCTCTAGTTTTTACTTGCACTTTGTTTATACGCACCGTAATTAAATTTTCTGTCGCCTATGAGACGACGCATGTGCACACCGCAGTGCGAGTTATCTTCGCTTATTTGAAGTCAGCACTACAAAGGGAGAAAGAGAGAAAGAAAATTGTTTTAGCGTTTCGAGTGTATCAAATCTGGACAAAGGTGTCAATAATATTTACCTTCATTTGTAGGTGATATCCATTGAATCAAATTATTTGAAGACGCTACCATGCACAGAATCAAAGTTATACACTGCAAAAAGTGTGTTTAGGAATTAAACACTTTTCTAAACACTATCTTGCACCATGTTTTTAAACATGTTTAAATGCTACACATGTTTAGGAATTTGATGGGCTGTGTTTAGGAAATTTGACATTGGTGTTTAGGAATCAAACATGTTTAGAAATGTGTTTAGACATTGGTGTTTAGGAATCGAACATGTTTAGAAATGTGGTGCAAGAAAAGTGTTTTATTCCTAAAAACCAATGTCAAATTCCAAAACATGTGTTAAATTCCTAAACACATACCCATCAAATTCCTAAACATGTGTAGCATTTAAACATGTTTAAAAACATGGTGCAAGATAGTGTTTAGAAAAGTGTTTAATTCCTAAACACACTTTTTGCAGTGCGCTGTCTGCACACCCCATCACGTCAAGTGCCCCGAGATGGAGCGGTTAGTAGCTATATATCAGGGCTGGCTGCCACTATAGGGTTTAGGAATCAAGCATGTTTAGAATGTGGTGCAAGAAAAGTGTTTAATTCCTAAACACGCTTTTTGCAGTGTAGGAGCGGAGGTATATAACTTATTGAATGACCCTATAATAATATTGAATACACAACACAAAAAATACAATAGGTTGCATTCCATACGTGAATATAATAATATTTGCACAAATAATCACTACAAAATTACTTAGTGGTTAAAATACTATGAATTTTGGATTCCTCATATTTTCATAAGCAAATGAATGTTCAAAAATGTTTTTTCATACATTTCGTTTCCAAGAAATCAATAAATATTTATTTTCCTGAAACTATAGCCAATTCTAGGTCTGCACTGAATCAACAATAAATGAAAGTAATTTGAAGCATCATGTTACCATGCATCCGGACTATAAAAAAAAATGCTTTTTAATTTCATTTTGATTTTCAGGCCACCTGCAGGATACAAAATAGGCGTAGATAGGGTGGGGGTCCATACAATAAATATAGCAAATCGAAATGTGTCATGTCAAATGGCCACAGGCCAGTCGGGCTTATGGTTTCAGAATATGCACGCGTAACAAAAATAGGCCTATTGGCGTACGGGTATGTGTAAAAGTCCAGCCCTGATTTTCAATTTAGCTCAATCGATAAGGCGTTCGACTATGGTGCGAGAGGTTGCGGGTTCGAACCCTGGTGGTGCCTAGTTTGCTCGTGGAAAAATTGAGTTAGCTTGCAATTCCCCTGGACAAGGAACTTACTGCTAACTTGTCTCGTTGTAACCCGTACGAAACTCGGGTAGCTGATCCTGGTTGCGATGGTTATTTGTGGAATGTCTAGGGTGTGCGCTCTTGAAGCAGCAAAGTCCCTGAATTGTTGTTTAATGGTTTATGGAATGATGTAGGGCCGTAGTGGTCAGCGACAACCTATAAAGTGTGCTGAGGCTTGTGGATCAACGTCTAGGCGTTGTGCCTGTGCGTATAGCGCACTATAAATCACTGCGCTTTTTTTTAAACATACATTTTTGACACACGAAACTTTCTCGATTCCGAGGGAGCTTGGTCACCTCGGGATAATGTAGCCATATAGGCCCCTACACAAAAAGTTCTCCAGATACTATTCAAATGGCGATCTTGTGCGACAAAGGCCTACATTTTTGCAAAATTATCTTTCCTCAGAGGGATCCACAATTTGATCACAAATCTGCCCATCTATCTATGAGGGGGGGGGGGCGAAAGAAGAAATGGCGGACAAAATAACTTATTAAAGAAAAGAAAAAAGCACGAAATAATTATGAAAAATGTTTAAGAATTATGAAAAAATTGGGACTTTAGATCAACTCCTCGGGCCCAACTTGGCTCCCTCGTGGTGGGGTCCAGGGGGCAGAAAGCCAAAAATTCAAATCGTCCCACTGATCTGCTACTAAAAGAACCTAGCTTACGCGCGAAAAATCTGCCATTTCAATGGTAAAATGGACCATATTCATACCCAGTGGTTCTGATCCCTAGGTTTACTGTTGCATATGAGTATAATCACACATGAATGGAGAGATTGCTGATTCCAAAAGTCTCACACAAATATTATTAATAAGTATCTTTTTACAGGAGGATGGTCATGTTATGGTGTTGTCTGCATTCTGATAATTATCAGTGATTTTCAGTTTGATATCATAAGCCATGCACCTGTATGACCAGAATAGGGCAATTGAAATCGGGCACTTGGATTATAATCGAGCACCCGGTATCAGGAAAACGTGCATTACAATCGAGTATTTGATATTAACTTTTAGCAAGTTTTGAATTAGTGAACTCTGAAATCAATGAAATCGGCGTCTCTGATGCTATGACTGAGTGTGCTGATGATGCATGCCAAAAATCTTTTCAATTGAAGAAATACTTCTTGAAATATAGAAACAAATCAAAATGAGTAGGCCCCAAGTTATTCTTGTTTCTCTCGTTATAGTTTTCAATTATTTGCCAAACTACCAGAAATTCTCATAACCACAAAATGAGGGTGTGTGTGTAAGCTCGGTTTAACCAATCAGATTTTGCTCTATTTCAGCGCATGCGTAAATCCAATGTTGCTGTCCTAAAGGTAATTATTAAAAAAATAAATTGTCACAAGTTGGCAATATTTACGTTTTAGGGTGGCTGCAGACTCCGTATAATGTTACGTGTAATATTTGATGTAGATACTTTTCGTATTACACGTATGTCAACCTTATATTTTCAAGGTTAATACAACAATGGCAAGACCTCCATAATAAACTAAGTACAACAATTGCACGAACTCAATAAAGTTCATGTTTTGTGATTTTAATGCTTCATTGCACTGGCTTTCATACCACGTAAAATTGGTAAAACCTTACTAGTTCAGTATACTTTTCCTGTAGCAAATTTGCTTCTATCGTTCAATATTAACATGATTAACGCTATTACAGGGGATGTTGATTTTCACTTATTATGCTGTTTAATTTTCCCTCTTCAAGATCCCCATGGCCCAATTAGGTGTTTTTTCCACACTTTTCAAACACTTTTACTAGGTGTTTAGAGGTAGGGCCCATGTATATCAGGCATACACTTATAGCTAAACACTTAATTTAAACGTACATAGCCCCCCCCCCTATAGGGGCCTACAGATATACGAGGGTCATTCAAAAAGTTCTACCTCCATCGTCAGCTCTGTTATCTTATACCAGCCAGGAAGTTGAAATGTACCCATGATTATACACTTTAATCTTGGCTACAAAAAAGTTGTTCGATTAAAATGTGGTTTTTGGTTGTTAAGATGTGCTGGTTAAAGCGAATATAGATTTGCTAAATCGGAAATGGTCTGAAAAAAGGCTAGTTTTGATTAAAAAGGTAGACCAAATCTTTACAAATTTATTTCTGAAAATGATTAAGTTGCTTTATTTTTGTTCAGATAATTTACTATTCAATCATTCAATATCTAATGCTTGCAGCTAGTACAGTTTTAATTGGTACCGGTATCGTGTCTTATGCACAACGAAACCGATACATGTTCAGTATAGCCTTCATATTGACAGTTGCCATAGGTTGTTGACTTTGATGGGTAAGCACTTGTTGGTTCAAGTCGTATTAATTGGGTCGTAAGTTAAAATCAAAAACGTCGTATGCACATATTTTTGTATTCTGTAAATATATATACAAGGTTCTATTTTGGAAATAATTATGTGCTTATTTATAAACATCAAGCGACAAGTTCGGGGTAAAAGCTGGCAACCAAATTATTTTGGTTAATTCGGGTATGCTGAATTCATTTTGTCTGTCAAGCTATTGGAACCCCGTGACCCTAAAAAAAGAAAGAAAGAAAAACCTACATGTTCATACAGGGGGCAAAAATTAAACATGCTCCAAATTCACTAAAGAACGTATCAAATTATCCGTCTCCGATTTTCGTCAAAATGGATGCAAACTGTTCCTCAAGTTCAAGGTATTCAGGAAAAAAAATAGTTTTTGCTATCTGCGATGTCAAGTTCAGAAGATAGATGAAAATAACTACAAATCCCATTGAATCCTATGGAATCCTACATATCTTTTGACTCTTTGCTGTGTAATAATGCTAACTAGACATCGCAGATAGTAGGCCTACAAACTATTGTTTTTCTGAAACCTCTCAATTTGCCTCAACTTTTACGAAAATTTTAGCAACACAACCCGGGGGGTCACTCCCATTGTGGCATGTACACCATCCGCGATAATCAACTTTTGAAAAGCACCCTAAACAAGGATTTAACCCTTGGCTAAAACAATACCGGTACCCTAAACAGGGATTTTATTCCTTGCATCAAATTTCATACCCTAAATTTCATTTCCGCGTATTAGCAATTGCAATTTTGCTACCCTTTTTTCCAATATTTTATGTTTTTGACACCCTAAACGCGTTACGCGCGTATCGTGCCTACCCACGAAAAACTACCCTTTTTCATTTCGCGTTTTCATTATCGCGGATGGTGTACAGGCCACAATGGGAGTGACCCCCCCCCCTGCAACACAACAACAAGCCATACACAAAACAAGCAAATCGACCTGTGATCTTTTGTGCCCCATTACATTTCGGGGATCCGTGGAGCCAGACGCATTATTTGACATGTTTGAAAGATTTACTGGAATAAAATTAATTTTACCCTCTATGCGATCCTATGGGGTCACGGGGGACTGTTTTGGGGATTACGGTTCAAAATATTGCTTGGTAGACACATTCAAGTTCAGCATACCCAGATTAACAAAAATAAGCTGGTTGCCAACTTTTACGCGAACTTGCCGCTAGGAACACAATTTTTCCAAACTAGAACCATTCTATTATGATGCTGTCTGCATTCTGATAATTATCAGTGATTTTCAGTTTGATATCATAACCCATGCACTTGTATGACCAGAATACAGGCTGAGTCAAAAAGAAGTAAAATCATGTTTGAGGGGCTGTAACTCCAGTTCTGTAAGGAATCTGCTAAAAATTAAAATACTACTGCAAAGAGCAAATTCTACCGTCTAAATAAAGAAAAGAATTGTTGCAATTGCTCACAGCAAACTCAAGTTATACTCATTTTGAATACAACCACCCATTTTTGTAGCTGCACACGGTTTCACTTCCCAAGTAGGGCCTACCTATTATATTGATTGGTAAGGCGCGATATTCAAATGCAAATAAATTTTTGTGGCAAGTGTGGTTTCGATCAATAATTCCTACATGTTTAAGGGCTCTTTTCAATATGAATTTTATTTCATTGCATTACAATATAATACAAGGCGGTTCTCGAACCACGAGTCTCGCCTGCTTTCGTGACCGCCTGCTTTTGCGATTACTTTTGGTAAAGAAGTAAATGAATTTGGCGGTTATCGGCTGGGCACGATTATCTGGCTGATGGTAACTGTACCCACCAAGTTTCATGCCCATGCAACAGTTTTTACTAATATGACCTGGTGACCCTGAAATGACCTTCCAAAAATTTGGCTCTAAAATGTTGACTGTACCCACAAAGTGTCATGCCCATAGGCCTACGACAGTTTTTACTAATTTGACCTCATATGACCCCTGGTGGCCTCGAAATGACCTTCCAAAAATGTGGCTTTAAATGTTGACTGTACCCACCAAGTTTCATGCCCATACGACAGTTTTACTAATTTGACCTCAGATGACCCCTGGTGGCCTCGAAATGACCTTCCAAAAATTTGGCTTTAAAATGTTGACTGTACCCACCAAGTTTCATGCCCATACGGCAGTTTTACTAATTTGACCTCAGATGACCCCTGGTGACCCCAAAATGACCTTCCAAAAATTTGGCTTTAAATGTTGACTGTACCCACCAAGTTTCATGCCCATCTGACAGCTTTTACTAATTTGACCTCAGATGACCACTGCATGGTGACCCGAATTGACCTTCCAAAAATTTGGCTTGAAATGTTGACTGTACCCACCAAGTTTCATGCCCATGCGACAGTTTTTACTAATTTGACCTCAGATGACCCCTGGTGACCCCGAAATGACCTTCCAAAAATTTGGCTTGAAATGTTGACTGTACCCACCAAGTTTCATGCTCATACGACAGTTTTTACTAATTTGACCTCAGATGACCCCTGGTCACACCGAAATGACCTTCCAAAAATTTTTCTTGAAATGTTGACTGTACCCACCAAGTTTCATGCCCATACGACAGTTTTACTAATTTGACCTCAGATGACCCTGGTGACCCCGAAATGACCTTCCAAAAATTTGGCTTTAAATATTGACTGTACCCACCAAGTTTCATGCCCATCTGACAGTTTTTACTAATTTGACCTCAGATGACCCCTGGTGACCCCGAAATGACCTTCCAAAAAGTTGGCTTTTAATGTTGACTGTACCCACCAAGTTTCATGCCCATCCGACAGTTTTTACTAATTTGACCTCAGATGACCATGGTGACCCCGAAATGACCTTCGAAAAATTTGGCTTGAAATGTTAACTGTACCCACCAAGTTTCATGCCCATACGACAGTTTTTACTAATTTGACCTCAGATGACCCCTGGTGACCCCGAAATGACCTTCCAAAAATTTGGCTTGAAATGTTGACTGTACCAACCAAGTTTCATGCCCATATGACAGTTTTTAGTAGTTTGACCTCAGATGACCCCTAGGTGACCCCGGATGACCCCAAAATGACCGTCCAAAAATTTGGCTCTAAATGTTGACTGACTGTACCCACCCAGTTTCATGCCCATACAGCAGCTTTTGACCTCAGATGACCCCTGGATGACCTTGGGTGACCTTGACCCACTAACCAATACAAACTTGTTCAGTCTGGGGTCAAGATGCACCCACCCACCAAGTTTGAGGAACGTGCGACCCCTAGTCTCTGAGAAAATGATATTTTGCTTGTTACGCATAAATTATGCAAATTAGGTACTTAATTACCATATTTTGCGCTCAAAATCTAATCAGGTCGAGAACCTCTGGCCCCGCTACTCCCCACCAAGTTACGTCACTGTACCCCATACGGATCTCCAGATAAGCTGTTCACAAGGTTTTTTGCTTGATACGCATCAAATACGCATAAATTATGCAAATTAGGTACGTACTTAATTAGCCTATTTTGCGCTGAAAATCTAATCAGGTCGAGAACCTGTGACCACGCAACTCCCCACCACGTTACGTCACTGTACCCCATACGGATCTCCAGATAATCTGTTCACAATGTATTTTGCTTATTACGCATATATTATGCAAATTAGGTACTTAATTACCATATTTTACGCTCAAAATCTAATCAGGTCGAGAACCTCTGGCCCCGCTACTCCTCACCGAGTTACATCACTGCACCCCATACGGATCTCCAGATAAGCTGTTCACAATGGGTTTTTTTGCTTGATACGCATAAATTATGCAAATTAGGTACTTAATTAGCATATTTTGCGCTGAAAATCTAATCAGGTTGAGAACATCTAGCCACGCTACTCCCCACCAAGTTACGTCACTGTACCCCATACGGATCTCCGGATAATCTGTTCACAAGGTATTTTGCTTATTACGCATAAATTATGCAAATTAGGTACTTTACCATATTTTGCGCTCAAAATCTAATCAGGTCGACACCCTTTGGTCATGCTACCCCCTATAAAGTTTCATCATCATAGCACTTACGGTTCTCCAGATAACACGTTCACAAGCTTTTTCAGAACACACACACGCACCCCCCCCCCACACACACACACACACCATACATGTAGTGATTACTAAGTCTCTCCTGAACATGTTCAGGCGAGACAAAAACGGGCCAAATGACAACATGGCACAACAATTTACCGCACGGGAGCGCAAGTTTCTGTCGACGAAGTATCATGAAACTAAGAGTCATGAAACTGAAGTTCAGCGTCTTTTTCGTCTCAAATTTCATATAGCTAACCGGGCACACCGTCAACATCCCTATATCTTCGTGTTAAAAATTGCCGTGATAGTACGATGAATCCTCACGTTTTTCAACAACTACGCATGGTGATTTTATTCGAGATAGGCCGTGCAACTCAGGCTAAGCATACAATTTGAGATTTTGAGCGCCTGCCACACTGTTTCTATTCTATGTTTTACGATTTTCGCATGATCAATATATGGCTGGCCGTAACCGCCACAACGTGGAGCTGCTACGCGTAGCTTACTTTTCGCTTCGCGGAGCTAAATTGACCAATCATGTTAGATCTTTTCATTACGCGGAGCCAGTGGATGCATCCTCGTTCCAGAGAGAAAAACTCTTGCCAAAATTAATGTTTACTATGGGGATTTTAAATGAATCGATTGTAAATAAACCACGACCAGTTGTACAGGATCAATACCATTGTTTGATTAGTGTATAGTCAATGTTACCTTGCATGCATGTGTCATGTGTGTGGCGTGTTTGTTTGTTTGTTTGTCTACTGTGTCAGGCCAGGATCACTGACACCCACGGTACTGATACTCTCATACTATCACGGTGATCATATTGTTGAATGTTGTTGACTTAAAAATAATCATGATGCAGTCATGTCTACAGTAGAACTCACCACGACCTTTGAAGGACTTAAACCCTATTAAAAGCTATTAAACCAAGATAACACTCAACTATGTTACATCAGATCTTCTCTGGTTAAATACACACTGCACTTGTGTCTGTTTTACCTGTGCAATGAGCAATGAGCTGGTATTATAGTTTCAGTTGGGTGAACGATTATAAAGCGAACGCAAGGTAACAATACTGTGGGCTTTTGTTTACGAAATGAGACAATAGTCTGCTTATTGTTAACCAGCGTTCTTGAAAATGAGAAGCTTAATGACTTAATACGGTTTAGAAATAATTTCTTCATATTTTTTGGTACAAAAGTACCAATATTTCCAAACACCTAAATTAGCTAAAAATTTAGGACATGTTACAAAACTATATTTTCTAGAATTTCAGAGAATACTTTAAATATTGCCTGGTTATTTTTTACACAGTAGTGACGTCAACTAGGCAATGGCCTATACTTCTAACATATACACTATTTGTAGAGGTCACGCGTCAATGGTGAGCGCACTGAGTATTGTGTATAGGAAAACGGACAGTAACTACAGTATGTATGGCCTACTACTAGTATATTATACAAATATTTACTGCTCATGAGGGATCTGGTGGAATCTATTGGTCCCCGAGGTGAACTGGAGACCGTGAGCCTACTATTTCCCGAGACCGCCAGGTCGAGGGAAATAGTAGGCTCACGGTCTCCAGTTCACCGAGGGGACCAATAGATTCCACCAGATCCCGAATTTAGAGCAGTAAATATTTGTTTTATATCCTTCATTAATATATTCTTTGTTCATTAATTGGTTAAATAATAGAAAGGCCTTTATCATAGACATAGGCCTAGGCATAAATGTAGGCTAAGCCCTAGTATAATCAAGGCTAGGCTAGGCTTGCCGTGCTTTATTTTGATTGAATACACGTAGGCCTACATGCACAAAGCACGCACACAATTGAGTGGCTATAAAGCTTACCGTTGTAATGTTTTAACCTCTACAATACCGCCGTGAAACGAGTAACCATGTTCTCTGTTATTTCGCCGTCAATATTAAGATATTGTTCCTGATGTAACTCAGATTATGTCATTAAACTGCCGTATTTTAGCTGCACTTCTGTGCTGCTGCTTGTGTACTTCGCAAGACAACACGACTTGCTACACATTAATACCCCAGAACCGGTAGCGATATCCCGCGTATGTGGCGAGTTGCACCGACCGCTAGGAACTGCGACGCGGCTATGAGGTCATACGCGCTCAGAGGAGTATAGCAAAAAATATATCCCGGGAAATAGCACTTTGAGTCGGCTTTTTAACTGCTTTGCAAAATAGCAAAACTATTTTTGGTCACATGATACTCGTTTAACCAATTAATGAACGAGAATATATTAATGAAGGATATAAAAAGTAAATCCGAACTGGTTTGCAGTTTGCTGAAGGTCGAATTCCGCAGGGACACCGCGCAAGTTATACAAATTAGCTCCCGGCGATACACTGCAGATCGCAGAACTGTGTGCATAGTTTACCACCACTCTGCCTAGCTATATAGTTATGTACAATACTGTATGAGTTTCTTATGAGTGCATGTCCATCTTAATAATAAGTCAGTTCGTACTTTTCATAAACTACTTTTTGAATCATAACTTTCGTGACCGAGGATATCTTGCAACTACGTGACGCTCGTCTGGCAAATTCTTAATGAATAAATTCGCTTCACGTAATGAGTAAGTCGTACTTAATTAGTCAGTTTTACCTCCGAGTAATGAAAAACTCTAACATGATCATGATTGGTCAATTTGGCTCCACGGAGCAAAAAGTCAGCTACGCGTAGCAGCTCCACGTTGTGGCGGTTGCGGCCTACCATATCAGTATCCCATATGATATTTCTATTGCAAGAAAATTTTATTTGTTGTCAGGTTTTATCTTAAATACACTAACTGGAAATTAAATACACTAATTAGTGAGGACCGGTATTTTGCTGTGGATATGTTTAACTGCAATTTGCGGGTAAAAATTTGAAATCCTGAGTAAAATTTTGATCATATTCAACTCTTTGAGAAAAAAATTTATATAAAAGAATGCATGTAAAATCCAGCTGCAATACAATGTACATTATTGACACACTATCACTCTCTTTATCTACGGCAATAATAGAATATCGATTTCAATCGAATTGAATACGATGCTCAGTTTTGAGTTTGTAGTTGACTACTAAGCGACCTAAGCGATCGATTGCTAGCCAATCAGATAGAACTCCTTTTCTTGCGTTCGGTGAAATACCAGTCGCCCATCGCTCACCAACGGAGTATTAAATTTATATTTATCGAATAGGAAGTCGACACTGTGCCGGGTTTCATGTAAAGGAGCAGTATATAAGAATGTGAACAAGCTCAATGTGCATGGGACACTAAGGAACAGACAGCCGGAAGCTTCAGGCAGACCACGAACTGCTAGATCACAAGTGAACATTGCTAGAGTTAGACATGCGTTACAGCAAGACCAAAGATCAGCTCAATCCTTTACCCAAACATTCCCTAATCAAGCTTCTGTCGGATCGTTTCGTAAAGACTTAAATTGGTATCCCTAGAAACTATAGTACCGTCATGGACCCTATTGAATATTAATTAAAACAAAAGTTGTCTTTTCAACAATAAATCCTGTTAGCACTTTGCTGATTCGTCGAAATTGAAATGGATGAAAATCAATCAGCCGTGTGCAGCTACAAAAATGGGTGGTTATATTCAAATGAGTATAATTTTAGTTTGCTGTGAGCAATTGCAACAATTCTTTTTTTATTCACCCGTGTAGAATTTGCTCTTTCCAGTGGTATTTTTATTTTTAGCAGATTTCTTGCAGATCTCGAGTTACAGCCCCTCAAACATGAGTTTACTTCTTTTTGACTCAGCCTGTAGGGCAATTGAAATCGTGCACTTGGATTATAATCAAGCACCCGGCATCAGGAAAACGTGCATTATAATCGAGTATTTGATATTAACTTTTTGCAAGTTTTGAATTAGTGAACTCTGAAATCAATGAAATCGGCGTTGCTGATGCTATGACTGAGTGTGCTGATGATGCAAGCTAAAAATCTTTTCAATTGAAGAAATACTTCTTGAAATATAGAAACAAATCAAAATAAGTATGCCCCTAGTTACTTTTGTTTTACTCTGCAATTTGCAATTATTTGCCAAACTACCAGAAATTCTCATAACCATAAAATGAGGGTGTGGGTGTAAGCTCGGTTTAACCAATCAGATTTTGCTCTCAGTTCAGCGCATGCGTAAATCCAATGTTGCTGTCCTAAAGGTAATTATTGAAAAAATAAATTGTCACAAGTTGGCAATATTCACGTTTTACGCCTATGTCCACCTTAGGGCCGCTACAGACTCCGAGTATTCGATGTAGAATATTTGATGTAACATAGGCATATCAATACGTTACTTAATATATTCCCATTATATTTCCAGTAATGTTTGTGACCTAAAAATCGATTATATGTTACGAAGAATATCTGGTAGATATATATTATCGATTTTACGTCATCAAACATTCGTAAGAACTTAAATATTACAAGAAATAACGTAGATATGTTACATCAAATATTCCACGTTGAATAAAAAGTCTGTATAGGGTCTTATACTTTCAAGGTTGATACAACAATGGCATGACCTCCATAATAAACAAAATACAACAATTGCACGAACTCCACAATAAAGTTCATGTTTTGTATTTTTAATGCTTCATTGCACTGGCCTTTACACCACGTAAGGGACGTACCATTAAATATTATCGGGGTAGAGGTTAGGGAGTTTTTTGAAAAAAAAAAAAAAAAAACCTCGCCCACAAGTGAGACGAAAAAAAAATTTGCCCATTAGTGAGATGAAAATATTGCCTCACTGATGAGTAAATAAAAAAATCCGCCGCCTTCGGTGGCCAAAAAAAAAAAGAAGAAAGAAATTCTGCCTAACCCTAACTCCCTAGCTCCCCCGATACTATCTAATGGTGCGTCTCTAAAATTTACGATAGTTTTCCTGTAGCAAATTTGCTTATTCAATATGAACATGATTAACGCTAGGGGGATGTTGATTTTCTCACTTATTACCGGTATGCTGTTTTACATTTTCCGCGTTTTCCCCTGGGGGTAGATAGCAGTAAGCCCTACAATACGGCTATCAGCAGTACTGAGATATAGTAGTCGGTGTAACGTCAGCAGCAGCTGGCAGTCAGCGCAATATTACTATCGGCAGTATAACAGTCAGTAGTATATTGCTGTCAGCAGTAGATATGTCATCAGTCTATGACTTTTTCTATTGCCAGAGCATAACAGCCAGAACATATTTAAATCAGTTATGGACATGGAAAACAGCCCGTGCTAATATTGCTATCACCAGTAGATAGCAATCATTGCAATATTGCTATCAGCAATATAGAAAACAATCCTGATAGCAATTGCTTTGACTGCTATCTACTATCTACTGCTGATAGCAATATTGTACTGACTGCTATACAGTGCACAACTTATAAGTTCCCCCTAATGCTTTTTGAAATAAATCGAAAATTATTTAACGAAATGTAAAATTGTAAAGGGTGATGAGTAAGGGTATTTGTTTTACAAATCTGGGCCAATTTGTAGTGTCACACATCATTGCGTTTGGCCACAATGGTTCATTATGTAAAAAAAGGGAGTTTTAAAAGTTGCACCTGCGTCAATTGTCAAACAATACAGTATGTTAGGCCTGTCCATGTGTTTGTAATGGAAATAAAACTTAAAGTCTACATGTTTAGTAGGGGATGTGTCCTTTTGCACTGTTGACAAGTGCATTGCAACATCGCCGCATGCTGTTTATTAAATTCTGGACCCGTTGCTGGTCCATGTTGTTCCATACATGTTGGATTGTTCGGGTAGCTCTTGCAGTGTTGTGTTTTCATTGATAAGGTGGTCAACCTCATTTTTAACATGGTCCGAAAGATGCTCAATGGGGTTCATGTCAGGAGATTTTGCTGGCCAATCCATTCTTTCAATACCCTGATTCTCCATGCAGGTATGCGTTCGTTATCATGGCACGATGAGGTGTAGCATTATCATCAATGAATATGAAATCTGCACCAATAGCACCATGGTAGGGAACAACATGTTGTGAGAGGATTTCATTAACAAAACGAGCGGCATTAAGTCGACCTGGAATTTCTACCAGATCGGTTCTTCCATTGTTGCTAATCCCACCCCAAAACATCACACTCCCTCCATGATATTGGTCAACACCTTGTATGCAATCTTCTAACATCTCTTCTCCAGTACGTCCTACTGGCGTACTGTATTGTTTGAGAATTGAGTTCTATGGACTCAGATGCAACTTTTAACACTGTTTAAAACGGTCTCCTTTTTTACATACATGTAATGAACCATTGTGACTGAACGCAATGACATGTGACGCTAAAATTTGGTCCACAGCATGTGTAAAACAGATAAGGCTACCCATATCATTTTACAGGTTTGCATTTCGTCAAATAGTTTTCGATTTATTTTAAAAAATATGTAGGGGAACTTATAAGTTGTGCACCCTATATCTACTGCTGATAGCAATATTGCACTTCCCCTGCATGCTATATTTCTGATAACAATATTGCATTGACTAGCTGCTATTTAGTCCGATTTGACTGCTATCTGCAATATAGCACCGACTGCTACTTATTGCTGACAGCACTATTGCAATGCCTGCTATCTACTGCTGATAGCAATATTGCAATGACTGCTTTCTACTGCTGATAGCAATACAACGCTGACTGCTATCTACTGATGATAGCAATATTGCATTTACTGCTATTTACTGCTGATAGTAATGTACTGACCTCTATTGTTGATAGCAATATTGCATTCAATGCTATCTACTGCTGATAGCACTATGGCATTGATTACTATCTACTGCTGATAACAATATTGTACTGACTGCTACCTATACTGCTGGTAGCAATATAACACTGACTGTTATCTACTGCTGATAGCAATATTGCAATGACTGCTATCTACTGCTGATAACAATATTGTACTGACTGCTACCTGTACTGCTGGTAGCAATATAACACTGACTGTTATCTACTGCTGATAGCAATATTGCAATGACTGCTATCTACTGCTGATAGCAATATTGCACTGACTGTTATCTACTGCTGATAGCAATATTGCATTTACTGCTATTTACTGCTGATAGTAATGTACTGACTTCTATAGCAATATTGCATTCAATGCAATCTACTGCTGATAATATTGTAGGCATACTGATTGCTATCTACTGCTGATAGCAATATAACAGACTTACCTGCTGCTGCTAGCAATATATCACTGACTGCTATCTACTACTGATAGCAATATTACACTGACTGCTATCTATTGCTGATACTAGTGATAGCTACCTAACTTGCACCAACTGCTATCTACTGCTGATAGCAGCATTACACTACTTCCACTTTATTCTGCTGCATTACTAACTGCAGTATTCTACTATAGCAATAATAAATGTCCCAAAAAGTGTGCCCGGCTGATGGGTGGTTTAAGCAAAGATCAGTTATTTACAGATGTCATTGCAACATTTTAGGTACAAAAAGCATACTGACCTTCAGTCAATGTAATATTTCACTCAGTAGGTCGTGGATGATAAATTCCGTTAAATTGCTCCCCAGTTATTACAACATTAACATGATTTATTAGCTTGTTGCTAGGGATCTTTACTTGACTTACTTACTTGACTTAACTGCACAGGCCGGTGTGGCCCCTTGCACTCTGCCGAGTAAGCCTCCTCCACTCAGTTCTGTCTGTTGCTTGTGTCTTTGCTTCATGTGGGGTCATTCCCAAGTCCCTCTGAATTTGGTCCTTCCATCTGGTTGGTGGACGACCTGGTGGTCTTTTCTTGCTGAAGTCATTAATGTAGGCTTGGTAGGGAAGCCGATGTAGAGGCATTCTGAAGATATGACCAGCCCATTTCAAACGTCTCCGGCAGATAACATCATTGATGGAGCTAGTGATGTTGAGACTCTGTCTGATGGAATTGTTGCGGATTTTGTCAAGTAGTGAAACTCCAAGCATTGCCCTAAGGCATCGCATTTCAAAAACATCCAATCTGTGTCGATCAGATTCACGTAACGCCCAGGATTCTGACCCATAGGTGGCAATAGGGAGGATGAGCGACTGGTAGATCCTTACTTTCAGCGATCTGGTGATGTCATGGTTAGACCAGATGGTATTTTCAATCTACCAAATGCCCAGGCTGCCAACTTTATGCGACGTTTAATATCCTCTTCTACTGAGGGCACACTACTACCCAGAAAGACAAAGTTATTTACTTTGTCAATGGGCATTTGGATCAGCATGATATCTCTTGGATCGTCAGACATGATCTTGCATTTTGTTGGGTTGATTTTCATTCCCCAGCTGCTGCATGCTTTTTCCAATTCATTCGTGGAGATTTGCAGGTTCTCAAAGTCCATATCCATGAGTGTGGTGTCATCTGCATATCGGATGTTGTTAATGCACATGTCACCCATCTGCACACCGGAGCCAAGATTTTGGATGTCCTTCATGACAAACTCCAGATATAGATTGAAGAGGCATGGTGAGAGAAGACATCCCTGTCTAACACCAACTAGGACTTCAAACCAATCGGTGATCTTTCCATTTACCACGACTGAGCATTTGGTTTGCTCATACATTTTTGCAATGAGGTTCACCAGTTTGGCGTCTACTCCTACTGATCGCAGACATTTCCAAAGGGCCTCCCTCCATATGGTGTCGAATGCTGCTTTGAAGTCTACAAAGTTCCAGTGTATTGGAATGCGTCTTTCTTTAGCCTTTTCAAAGATTTGGCGTACTGCAAATACCGTACCGCATTTGAGGTGCCTCTGGAACTCCTGAACCCACACTGTTCCTCTCTCAGATGGTTATCTACAGTCTGTTGAATTCGGTTAAGAACCATCCTACAGAATACTTTTCCCGGGATTGACAGGAGGGTAATAGCTCTGTAGTTGGCTGGGTCCAGTTTGTCGCCCTTTTTGTACACAGGGGTTATTAGACCTTTACTCCAGTCTTTAGGGATTTTTCCTTCAGCCCAGGCAGTGTTGATGATCTTCAACAACATTTGTTTCAACATGGGTCCTCCTGCTTTCAGCACTTCTGCTGAGATCTTATCCCAACCACACGCTTTGTTGTTTTTAAGCTTCTTGATGGCCTCTTCAACTTCACCTATTGAAAAGGGCAAACTTGCTGTAGCAGGGGTTAACAGGCTCCGGGATGGAGTTAAGTATATTACAGTCTCTGGGGAATTCTGTATTCAGATGTTTACTGAAGTATTCCTCCCAGCACTTCATTACTTCCTCTGGGGCTGTTTTCAGTGAACCATGTTTGTCTTTGGCTGCAGTTTGAACTTTGGTTTTATCACCTGCTAGTTTTGTGACTTTCTTGAAGAGATCATGGCTTATGTTCTTTGCATGGGCTTCTTCCATTTCTTGAACATCTTTTTCAAGAAGTTTTCTTTTCCACTGCTTCACTTGATATTTGACCCCTTTGTTCAGCTTCCGATAGCAGTTCTTGTTTGGAGCTGAAGGGTTGTTTAATATCAAGACTCTGGCTTTTCTTCTCAAGTGGCACATTTTCCTGACTTCTTCAGGCAATCCCTTCACTTGGCGAGCCCTCCTAATACCAACTGATTCTTCAGTAATTTTGTTTGTGGTGTCTCTGAACTTAGCCCACAGGTCTTCTACATCAGTATCCTCCAGTTGAAGCAGGGGTTCAAAAGTACCACCAATCTTGGCTCTGAACTCTTCTGCAATCAGGGGGTTGGTAAGTCTACTGACGTCATAGCTTTTTTGGGTTGTTTTCAGGCGTTTGGTTCTGACTGGTGCTGACACCACTTTAGCGATCACTAGATTGTGATCTGAACCCACATCAGCTGAGCAGTATGATCGGCAATTCTGGATGGTACTTAGGTTCTCCTGTTGAGTTATGACAAAGTCAATCATATTTTTGTATTTCCAACAAGGTGAAGTCCATGTTAACTTTCTACAGGCTTTATGCTGGAAGTGGGTGTTACAAACTGTCAACTTGTGGAGCATGCAGAATTCAACAGTTTCTCCCCTCTGCTGTTGATCTTACCAATACCATACTTGCCCATTGCGGGGGTCCAAGCTTTACTGTCAGAGCCTATTTTGGCATTGAAATCCCCCATAAGGATAAGTTTCTCCTTCTTATTGACTTTCTGAAGGTGATGTTGTAGCCCATCATAAAATTCATCACTCTCTTCATCACTGTGCGTAGTGGTGGGGGCGTAAACATTAATGATGTTGAGTATTCCATCCTTCATTTTGAACTTTGCTGTTAAGATTCTAGAAGAGACGGATTCATAGCTGACAAGGCATTCAAGAAGAAGCCCAACACCTTCTCTTCCAATGCCATCTTTCCTACCTGCTAGAAGGATGGTGTATTCATCTTTGTTGATGAGTGTCTCGGATTCTGTCAGATGTGTTTCGCAGAGTCCAAGGATGTCAAGACCAAATCTTCTAACTTCATCAAGGAGGATTTCCCAATGACCTTCCGTCCTAAGCGTCCTGACATTCCAGGTTCCTATATTAATACCACTGGAGCTCCTTTTCTTTGTAGGTTCCTCTACAGCAGTCTTTGTTAGAGTTGGCTGTTTTGTCACTATTGGCTTATTTGTCACAGTGCGGCCCCTTATATTTGAGGCCTGCTCAGCTGTGGCTTTTGTCACATTTTGGTATTTTGTCGACTTCCGGCTACTTACGCTGATCCTGGTTGTCTTCCTTGTTTCTTCCTCTGGCTGTACCTGTGGAGATGGCAACCAATCATCCGGCGGATTCTTAGCACCCCTGCCACTCTGTTGCCGACGAGCAGCCACCGTGACTCGGGGCCTTAACGGGGGTCGACTTTCATGATAGGAGGTTACTCTTTAAGAGTATTGACCTGCTTTACATACTGGGCACACGGCCAATGACTTCCCAGTCGGGTGAGTTGTTGCATTACTTACATAGGGGCGGGCCACCAGCCACTTGCCTTAAATATACACGTAAGGGCCCCTATGGGTTTGTTCGGGTTTTCCTTCCCGTAAGCAATATTCTATAGCCTTCCAGACTGCTCCAGCAGCCTTTCAGGCCATAGGCTATTGCCCCCAGAGCCCCCGTCTGTTAACTATGCGCAAGGCAAAGCCGTAACAGGTGGTCCGCGATTGACATGCAATCTTCGAGAACGTGGGGGTTGGTAACTACAGAGAGGCGATTAGGAACAGGAGGACTGATGGAATTGCCTCCTGCGTCTACACCTTAAGTATAGTAAGAATAGCAAATCAAAGTAAAGCAAAGGGTAAGCAGCATGCGGGAGGAAGGCAAGGGCATGCAGGGAGAAAGAGGGGTTAGGTAAGGAGAGCAAAGCAAAGGTTGGAAGTGCGCATCATGCAGCCATTTACCACAGAATAAACAAATGAATGCCTTTGGTAATGAGTCCAGGGGGTAATGATATTAATCATGATAATGGAAACCGAAATGACAAAAGAGCTTATAATGTAGTTCTCTAGTTGAAGCAGTAATAAAAACCGACTTTAATGTTAAACAATAATGCGAGTCGGTGCGTCATACTTTTCCAGTTTGGGATATTTTGCTTAAATAATACATTTTATTTCTGTAGAGTAATACACTGAACTAATTGGATATTAGGCTAATGAAATTAAATGAAATGATTAGTTTCCTATATATTTTTTTTTTTCAGAGAAATATGAGGTCATGATTTCATTATTCATTATTTTAGAAAATGTCATTATTGTCAAAACTTTCATTTACATGGCTATTACCTATATTGTTGATAAAATCGACGTAATCCTCCTTTAATTGAAACTATATCATAAAATGGAATGTCCAATCCTCCTTTAATAAGAACAAGACATCCAAACCAGTTTCAGAATAAAAGAAATTTTATTATAAATTCAGTCAATACAATATAAATACAGATGAAATATTATACAAATTATACAATCAATTACAATGCTAACCAACATTAAAAGTGGTATGCTTTCATACTCATGTAAATGGAAACAAACCCTGACATAAAGAAATAGCTACTTAAGCTAGTATGATGTATTCCATAAACTTGGACACACCTTTTTCATTGAAAACACAAATTTGTGTCTGATTTTAAATGTTTTTTTTTAAATATCATGCACAAAAATTATTTCTGTCCTAGAATTAGGGAGGGGGGTACTCAAGATTGGTTTGGGTATGTGGATGTGCCGGGGGGTGTCTCAAGTTTGGTTTGGGTAGGGGATGTGCCTGGGGGCTACTCAAGTTTGGTTTGGGTAGGGATATGCCTGTGGGCTACTCAAGTTTGGTTTGGGCAGGGGATGTGCCTGGGGGTACTCAAGTTTGGTTTGGGTAGGGGGTGTGCCTGGGGGCTACTCAAGTTTGGTTTGGGTAGGGGATGTGCCTGGGGGTACTCAAGTTTGGTTTGGGTAGGGATGCGCCTGGGGGTACTCAAGTTTGGTTTGGGTAGGGGGACGTGCCTGGGGGCTACTCAAGTTTGGTTTGGGTAGAGGATGTGCCTGGGGGTACTCAAGTTTGGTTTGGGTAGGGGGATGTGCTGCCTCTAAGAATCTGGAAGTAGACTCATATTACTGGCAATTTTACAAGAAAATTTGACCCATTTTTATACCCGGGCTCCAGATTTTTGGCCAAATTTAACAATTTTGTGGAAAAATAAAATTTTAAAAATTGTGAAAATGGGATATTTTTTCAAAAAAAAAATATATATATATAATATATATTAATACCAAAACAGCCGAAAAGGGACCATTTTTATACCAGAGACCCATATGTGGCACATCCCTGTATGGTCATTTGTGCTGAGTACCTCCCCCTCAACATTTTTTAGCTAAGAATTTCTTAATTTGAATACATGATCAAACTTATTCAATTTTGCTCAGTTTTCGATAAACTAATTTCGAAATTAGTCTACAATTCCCTGTCCCATGGAAACTAAATAAACGTGAGTGTTTGTTACACTTACATTTCATTTCTCAAATGTTGACCTACATTTCATGTTTTTAGGTGTGCACCTGAGAAGGTTGCCTCTAACATCTCTCTACAGAATTACTCATAATTACTTGGTTTTTTACTCATCACCAGTAATATTGTGCATTTGGACATTTGTTATTTACATCAGTGACCACTCTGGACAACTTTGAAGATTTTTCTGGAATCTCTGAGAAGCAGGAAAGTGAATCTTATTTTTGATCATCACACCCTTTCTCTATATACATGGCATCCATATATAGAACCAGTGTAATAACTTTACTCACTTTTGACTATGTACTTTCCGTACTTGGTTGCACATTATTGATTGTGTTTTTAACACCTTCATCTAGTACTGAAGTGCAAATCACCTATTTCTCAAGTACTACAATGTGTTATAATAGAGACCAGCTCTTGACTTATAATGCTAATGGTAAAGTGTCTCAACAAGTTTGGAATACAATCTTGGAACTTGGTATAAACTCTAAGAAGCCTACCCATAGAGGCAGTAAAGGAAGCAGACCAAAGTTAAAGCAAAAACTCAATGTAGATAATACTAGCAACTTTCAGACATTGGACAAGATTTGCCATACTCAGTTCGCTTTGTGGAATGCCCGCTCCATCAGAAATAAGACTATCCTTAGCTCTGAATATGTTCTTGCCAATAATATAGATTGCCTTATCATCACTGAGACATGGTTAAAGAAGTCCGAACCAGTCGTCATAGGCGGGTTGACCCCTCCAGGTTACTCATTCCTGAGTATCCCTCGTGACTCGCATACTTATGGTGGTGGTATCGGTGTACTTTTTAAGAATGAGCTGAAACTACAAATCTTTGAAACAGGAAAATCTTTCCGTACTTTTGAGCATTGTTGTTTCACCAACATGTCAAAGAATCTATATTACTTTGTGATTTATAGCCCTCATACATCCTCAGGAAATGACATAAAGACAAGCGAGTTTCTTGCAGAATTTGATCTATTTGTGGATTTTCTCAACTCGCTTGGTACAAAAACAGTAATATCTGGTGATTTTAACATACACGCTGAATGCCCTGAAAGGCCAGAGGTAGTCCATTTCATGACAACGTTAGAGGGTGCAGGTTTTCACCAGCATGTAATTGGCCCTACACACATATCTGGAAGCACCTTAGACCTGGTTTTCTCACGCACAGAAGAGAACCTTGTTACGGATTGTGTTGTAGATCCTCGCCTTTCAGATCATCATGTGGTTTGTTTCAAAATTTGCCAACAGAAATCTCATTCTCAGAAACAAGTCATAGTATCACGCAAGCTACATTTGATGGATGTTCCATCATTTGAGGCAGATTTCCACTTACTGTTGGAGTCCTCAGGTTCCCAAATAGAAGATCTTGCTGACCACTATAATAGAGTCATTAAGACCACTTTGGACAAGCATGCTCCAGAAAAAAGATCTACCAGAAGCACAAGATTGCATCAACCGTGGTATAACAACTCTATCCATGAAGCTCGCAGAGTGCGTAGGAAGCATGAACGCAAGTGGAGGAAATCCAGGCTTGAAGTTGACCACCAACTGTATGTTGTTCAAAGAGAACATGTGAACAGCTTAATCTGTGTAGCGAAGCAAGAATATTATAAAAATGTACTTGCCCAAGCTGTTACTAAAACTGTTTTCAAGAAGGTTAACACACTATTAAATAGAAGCAATAAGGCTCTTCCAGCCCATGAGTCATCTCAAGATTTAAGTAACAAGTTTGCCTCATTTTTCAGTGAAAAGGTTTCTAACATATATAAGTGTCTTGAAAATGATGTTGTTGAGTTGTGTAATGAGACCTCCACAAATGTGGACCCTGAAAGAAGTGTATCTTGTTCTCTCACGAATTTCGATGTACTGAGTGAGAATGATGTTCTTGAGTATGTTCAGAAATCACCTGCCAAATCGTGTTGTCTTGATCCCATACCCACATGGTTTATTAAGCAGCATCCAGACATGTTTGTTCCAATCATAACAAAAATCACAAATGATTCCCTGATGACCGGCGCTTTCCCAGCATGCTTGAAACAAGCAATTGTGACCCCGCTAATTAAGAAGCAATCTCTCAACCCTGAAACGCTAAAGAACTACCGCCCTGTTTCAAACATTCCTTATGTGTCCAAGGTAATTGAGAAACATGTCATCAAGCAAATCTCTGCTTATATGGAGAGCAATGAACTTTGTGATCCTTTACAGTCAGCGTACAGGCCTCTCCACAGTACGGAGACAGCGTTATTAAAAGTGAAGAGTGACATCATGCAACATCTTGCCAAGCGTGAAGGCGTGTTTTTGGTCCTTCTGGACCTTAGCGCAGCCTTTGATACTGTGAATCATTGTGCTCTCCTAAACAGACTTACCAGTGACTTCTGCATTGGTGGAGTGGTGTGGAAGTGGTTCCAATGTTACCTTACAGGCAGATCATCTCGTGTTAGTGTAGACGGTACACTGTCTGAACCTCAACCTCTGAGCTTTGGATTACCTCAGGGATCTCTAGTTGGACCGCTGGGTTTTTCAATGTACACCTCTCCAATTCGCCACATCATCAACAGATTCGGTCTTTCATATCACATCTACGCTGATGACATACAATTATACATCAACTTTGATCCCCGAAATCTATCATCCATCACTGATGCGCTTGCTCGCCTCACAGCTTGTAGCAGTGAGATCAAAATATGGATGACCAGGAACTTGCTGCGTCTGAATGACGAGAAGACTGAATTCTTTGTTGCGGTATCTGATTACCAAAAGCAAAATATGCCGCCTGTTTCTCTTCGGATTGGTGACATGGAGATTCTGCCGACTGAAAATGTTCGGAACTTAGGTGTTATTTTTGATCGTCAAATGACAATGACATCATACATCAGCTCACTTTGTTCAAGTTTGAATTATCAGCTTCGTAATATATCCCGGGTTAGACGCTTCTTGGATGATGACACATGCCACCTTGTTGTTAGAAGTCTTATACTGTCTCGCATTGACTATGGAAGTGGGCTCCTTCTGGGTAGTAATACATCTGACATTCAAAGGTTGCAAAGAATCCAGAACTGGGCATCCAAACTCATTTGCCGCAGAACAAAACAGGACCATGCTACGCCTTGTTTACAAGAATTACACTGGCTTCGGATCAGAGAGAGGATCATTTTAAAGATCATGATGATTATTTTCAAATGCCTTAATGGATCAGCCCCCTTTTATATGACTGATCTGCTCTCTCTGTATTGTCCAGCCAGAGCTGGCCTCAGATCCGCCTCTGATACCACACGTCTTTCTGAGATTAACAGTGTCAAATTGCTGAAAACTGCTACAAACAGGTCTTTTGTTCATTCAGCACCACATATTTGGAACAATCTGCCCACTACCATCAGGGAATCAAATACATTGTCTGGTTTCAAAAAGGGTCTAAAAACTTACTTATTTGCTGCTTATGAATTCCTTGTTCCACAGTGGTCATAATAATTTTTATGTTCTTTTGTATTTAATTAATCTGGTTTCATCTTTTGCCATGTTATTTTGTATTTTTTGTATTTTTTTTTTTTTTTTTTTTTTTTTTTTTTTTTTTTTTTTTTGTCATATGCGCTGCGCTCTTTATGTATGTAGCGCTATATAAATGCTTCAAATGTATGTATGTATTTGTATAATGAAAAATTCAAGTTTTTTGAAATTTTATATTTAATTATTTGTATCATAAGAAATCCAATCCACACCTTAGTATCACCACCTGAATTTTGCATGTGTTTCAATGGGGCATTTTATGGTGAAAAATGAAAGTTGCTCCGATTTTCGTCAAAATGGATGCAAACTGTTCCTCAAGTTCAAGGTATTCAGGAAAGGAATAGTCTTTACTATCTGCGATGTCAAGATCTCTCTTTCTTGTTATAAAGAAGGCACAGACTCCCAAAGATGAAATTTATTTAAAGGGCAACTTTTGGGTCCAAATTTAGACCCCCCTACTCCCCCCAACTTTAAATGGCTGCCACAGAAAATCCGTAAGAGCTACAGACCTCAAATTTGCAGGTTTTAAATATTTTTACAGGTACAACCTATGACTAAAATATAAAGCAAATCTGAGGGGGTCAGGTGGGGAGCCTCCTTGATATCATATGGAGTGACCCTCAAGCCATACACAAGAAGCAAATTGACCTGTGACCCCATAAACTTCTTAACAAACATTACATTTCGGGGATCCGTGGAGCCAAAAGCATAATTTGACACATTTGAAAGTTTTACTGGAATAAAATTAATCTTACCCCCTATGCGATCCTATGGGGTCATTTGCGGGTGTTTGGTGGAATTACGGTTCAAAATATATTTGCTTGGCAGACTACAGGTTCGAGTTTAGCATACCCAAATTATAAGCTGCATTACGCGAACTTGCCGCTAGGAACGCGATTTTCCAAAATAGAACCAGTCTATTATGGTGCTGTCTGCATTCTTATAATTATCAGTGATTTTCAGTTTGATATCATAAGCCATGCACCTGTATGACCAGAATAGGGCAATTGAAATAGGGCACTTGGATTATAATCGAGCACCCGGTATCAGGAAAACGCGCATTATAATCGAGTATTTGATATTAACTTTTTGAGAGTTTTGATTTAGTGAACTCTGAAATCAATGAAATCGGCGTCTTTGATACTATGACTGAGTGTGCTGATGATGCATGCCAAAAATCTTTTCAAATGAAGAAATACTTCTTGAAATATAGAAACAAATCAAAATGAGTAGGCCACTAGTTATTTTTGTTTCACGCGTTAGTTTTCAATTATTTGCCAAACTACCAGAAATTCTCATAGCCACAAAATGAGGGTGTGTGTAAGCTCGGTTTAACCAATCAGATTTTGCTCTCAATTCAGCGCATGCGTAAATCCAATGTTGCTGTCCTAAAGGTAATTATTGAAAAAATAAATTGTCACAAGTTGGCAATATTCACGTTTTACGCCTATGTCCACCTTAGGACCGCTACAGACTCCAAGTATTCGATGTAGAATATTTGATTTAACAATGATAAGCCTATCTATACGTTATTTAATCTATTCCCAGTAATGTTTATGTCGTAAAATCGATAATATGTTACGTAGATATCTAGTACATATATATTATCGATTTTACGTCATCAAACATTCGTTAGAACTTAAAACATTACAAGAAATAGATTAAATAACGTAGATATGTTACATCAAATATTCCACGTCCAATAAAAAGTCTGTATAGGGTCTTATACAGGGTGAGTCAAAAAAAGTGCAATAGAGGAAAGAATCCATTTTTATTTAATAACCGATTTGAACCTCTTAGGTTTTAAAACATTTTTTAAATGATATATTTATTAGTGACCTTGTGTGAAAAAACCAAGGAATTAGCATTTACCATTTTGTTTTTATGACACATTTTATAGCGATACCCAATTTTAATGTTTGTCCAAGAAACATCTAAAATTTGAATGTCTGTCCACTCTGTGTAAGGTAGATTTGGAACGACTGCTATTTTCTTAACCTCATTGGCATTGAAATAAAATGGAGCACCCAAATTGTTATTGTCCTTGGTCTTGTTTAAGGAAAAGAAACATTATTTATTGCTATTTTCATTTTACCTTTACTTTAAAGATGTTTATTCTCTGTCAAAAACATACACATTTTTTCAAATGTCGAAATAAAATGCGTGCAAATTGAAGTGGAGTGAATTATAAAATATCCAGTAAGTTGGACATATTGGGATAAAAAAAACTGGAGTTGGAGTCGAGTGAGGTATGAAGGACTTAAAGTAATGTTAGAAAGTTTGTTTGAACAGAAAAAAGAAATTAAAATAACGCAAAAATCAACCTTATTTAAGTTAAAGTCAGTGTCAGAGCTGGTGCCTTTATCGTGCACTGTGTGCTCTCATTCAAAATACATGGTACCTCGTGGACAAATAATAAAATTGGGTATCATAGCAAAAGGACTCATAATAAAAAACCCTTTAAAAGGGAGCGCTCAGGCACGATTGGAAAACATGGTTGTGGAATGTAGGTCGGTTGTAATTCATGTTTGTAGGTAGGAGGCAGTTGGTCAGTGTGGAATTTATGCACCCTTGTGGCTGTTATGATGGATGTGCAGGCATCGCATTTATTTGAGCTGGAATGGGTATAGATTGAATGAACAGTTGGAGACATTGTTTTTTATCTACCAGGGCGATATTATGTTTATTGACGCAGTAAAATGTTTAATATATAAGGTAACAATAACATAGTCTTTTAGAGTAAAGCAAGAGGCAATGTATCATATGAGGCAATGGTGAAGTAGAATACAGTTATAATAATATGTATGAATTACCTACCTAGAAGAATGGACAGAGTAAATATTCTTTAAAGTGAAACTAATATTAAATGCGAATGCAGGTGACAGAGTAATATTCAAGGCAATTTTATCCTGTTATAAGCGTGTACTATAAGTCTATTCATGACATTGTTTTACTGGTAAACTGTTCAAGAAGAAGTTTGAAATTAAATATATTTGATGACTGATCATTTTTGTTCTAGTGATACTGCATTTTGATGTGAACATATGCAGTGTTTTATTGTAGTTGTTCATGTGCTCACATGTTTGAATGAGAATATGATTTTTTTTTTTTTTTTTTTACTAATGTGATGCATGCCTCCGCACTAAGCTCCATTGAATATACTGAAACAATATATTATTAATAATATCATGCATAGGTATAGTTTCGCAGACCTTCAACTGTTACCGTAAAATGGGGTAACTTCGGTCAGCGGGGTAACTTTGGCATGATGCAGTCATGTCTACAGTAGAATTCATCTCGACCTTTGCAGGACTTAACCCCATTAAAAGCTATTAAACCAAGGTAACACTCATTGAAACAGCTCAACTGATTAAATCGGATCTTCTCTGGTTGTGCACAAGTGACTGTTTTCATGTGCGATATCGCAATAAAACTGGTATTCATAGCTTCAGTTGGGTAACCGATTATAAAGGAAACGAAAGGAAACAATGTTATGTGTGGCTTTGTTCACGAAATCAGACAATGTCGTGCTTTTTGTAAACCAGCATTCTTGAAAATGAGCAACATAATGATTTTTGACTTAACACGGTTTAGAAATAATTTCTTCATATTTTTGGTGTTATCTGTCGTTTACATGTCCTTCCTAAAACACAAAAGTACGACCCTTCCAAACACCTAAATTAGCTAAAAATTTAGGACATGTTACAAAACTTTATTTTCTAGAACCTATTTAGAATAATTTAAATGTAGCTTTTACCGGTTTTTTGTGGCATCCTTCAGAAGTGAGCGGTCCGATACCAATATTTTCGGTCAAATCTCCATTCAAATAACACGGGGAGTTGGCTAGCTATGCCTTGCCCTCACTCATATTTTACAAAAGTACGACCATTTCTGAACATCTAACCTAGCTGTAATTTTAGGTCATGTTAGAGAAATATATTTGCTAGAAGTTTTGGAGAATAAATAAAATATTGGCTGGTTATTTTTCACACAGTGATGTTAACTAGGCAAGTGTCCATTCTCCCAACATACATCATTTGTAGGGGTCACGCGTCAATGGTGAGAGCACTGTGTATTGTGTATAGGAAAACGGACAGTAACTGCAGTATGAACCCCTCAAATGACGCAATTAATTGCTGTCTCCTGAAGATAGCAATACTAATTGCACTGACCTAAGTGGACACCAAATGATCACTGACCACAAAGTGACCACGCAAGAATGTTCCTTACCAAATGACTCAAAATCCCAGAATTAGTAGGCCTATATAGGCCTACTAGTAGCTAGTAATAATAAATTAAATAATAATTGTCTTCAGTTGATAACAAAATTATATAAATAATTACTCATGTTCCAGTATTAGATTTAATATTTACAAAATAAAATACATTTTATAATCAATGTCTTCAAAATAGTATAGTAAAAAGGAAATGGCTTCAGTTTACAATAATGTAGGCCTATGATATTGATTACTATCTTTTGTAGATAGCAATAAGAAATTACATAATTACTGTTGGTTCATGATATCTGGGGGTATGGGTGGGGTAGTGGACAGTAATAATAAATTTGATAATTCTGACCCCAAACTTACCCCCAAAGGTTATCACTGGTCCAAAAATCATGCACCCTGACACCCAGAGGACCCTAAATTACCCCTCTCTACAAAGCGACCGCAATTGGCTTGTTTTCAAAGTGACTTAAAAATGATACATGACGCCAGTGATTCTCACTGGCAACAAAGTTACATCAAAATGTCCCGTTAACTGAAAATTACCCATTCCTTACCCCCAAATGACCGCCGACCCCAATTCCAAGAAAGACCGACTCCATAGTGGCCCACAATGAATTCAGGTCCTAAAATTACACAATTTAATACTGTCCCGCATTATTTGCAATGCCTCATTTCTATTGCCACTCGCGGATTAGGATTCTGGAACATTGATTTTAAGGAATCGGATTGCATCGCAGTATTTTCATGGTACCTGAGAGCACATTGAAACATTGATACTTTGTATATCTTTTTTTAAATGTATTAATATTTATCAGCCCTCGAAGTAAACTTTATAAATCTAATGATATGTACTCAAAGTGTAAGCATCTAGCTAGAAGAAAAGGCGTCATCATTTGAAAATGTTGACTTTTCGTAATGAAGATAATAGAGTTTTTGCCATAGGCCTATGACTAACTTCGGGACTGTTAAATATCCATTTTTAATAACTTGCCATAAAATTTGTATTATATCGCGAATTTCAAAAAATCTAAATAATTTGTTATCAGAAGAACATTCCGCGTATTCAGAATGCAATTTCACTCTGATGTCATACGGCCGAGCGGTTTTGCCGGCTCTCTCCGACCATCATGCCGGGCCATCATTTTCCCTATTATTGTAGGCCTATATATTGTCTTAAACATACATCCTGCAATGGCAAATGCCGAAAGTAGAAACGAAATGGGCACTTGCTTATTCACTTACGCAGAGGGTCTGAGGGATGGTTTCCCCCCGGATTCGTCCACCCTCAGAAGTTGGAAAATTTTGCAAAATGAAGACCTAACTGAAGCGATTTGGTGGACAATTTTGGCACTAATAGTGTGTAAAATTTTAATTTTAAAAAGCAGAAAATTTATGAAATGACGATACATGAAGCCTTTCGTGGACAAGTTTTCCCTTTTATTGTAGGGCCTGTATATTGTGTTACACATTATATACATTGGCAAATGTCGAAAGTAGAAACAAAAATTACTACTTGTTTGGCCCCCTTTACAGACCTCAAAAATTTCAGCCCCCCCTTTTTTTCCCAGAAAAATTGTCATTTTTTTCCCTTAGTGGGTCAAAAATTGTCGGGGCCCCCTTTTTGCGTCAGCGCCCCCCCCCTCCAACAAGTGTTTGTGAACGGTCCCTTAATTCATGTTATATTAAGATATGTGCCTTAAAATAAAGTAGGTATATCATTAAGGGGGACCACAGGTCGTTTTTAGGTGGAATTTTGAATGGCCTTGTTTATAGACTATTAATAATAGAAGTATGGCTTGTTATATATCAATGTAACACACAAAGATTGAAGTTTCAGAAAATTATATTTTTGTGCGTGTCGATATGCATATGCAAATGAGGCGAGGTCAAAGGTCAAATATGTTCAAATGAGGCATAGGAAAAATGTTAATTTTGCCCCAAAAAATAATGATTAAGGAGAACATTTAACTTACTATTTACTATCCAGATATGTTATATAGGTATAGCTTTGCAACTTAATGGAGAGACATTTTAAATGTTTTGCTTTCTGTTGTCATGGCAACCGTTTGGTGAAAAAAACTGATTTTTTTTCATCTGGATTTGACTTTGAAGACCTATAAATCAAAAAGTAAAGCAAATATCAACAAAAGCTCCCATTAAGTTGTAGAGCATTACAAATAGAACATGTGTGCCAAATTTCATGGTCATAGACCTATGGGAAGTGGAAAAGTTTTTGGGGGCAAAATTCTGACATCGCCGAATTACCATTTTGAGATATTAGCATTTTTAGTCTAGAAACACTAAATAATTTTTTTAATTCACATTTTAGAAACATTTACATTTAAATATTGATATTTGTATTGATTTATATTTTTCCCAAATTACTAAAACAGTTTACACCATAAATTGCTGTTTACTTTGCTGTAAATAATATTATTATGAAATTCCTTAACTATCGCAGCTTGAAAAACAATAAAATACAAAAGAAATGATTTATATAGTAATAACATAAGAACGAGCTGCTATTTCTAGTACTTTTCCGTGACTTATCATCTTGTATTGGCAATAACTTTAGATAGGAATATCCGATTGTAACCAAACAAAGACCAAATTAAAGCTCAGGAATAGTACAATTTACCTGTGACAAAATCTCCATTTTACAAGGGTTTGGGAAGTTGACCTGTGGTCCCCCCCTTAAAACGTTAATACTAGTATTTTTATTAGTTGAAAACCGAAGTGAGGTATATGGGGCTGGCTGGGGGTGCTACGGTATGTTAAAAAAAAGGACCACTAAGGCGACGAAAAAAGAAAACCTGTTCTACGGGCGGACGGACCTTTCAAGTAGGGTCGGTCGGTCGGGCTATTTTTTTTGGGGGGGGGAATGACCCACCAAATCACCAAAATATGTTAATATTTGCAATTTGGGAAAATAAAAAAAGTGTTCATGAAATTGTCGGAATTTGGTCGGTATTCATTTCGTTATGAATTCAGCAGAGTGACGAATCGAGTATTTTGAGCAAATTGAGTTACTGTATGCTTGTGATTATGTTTCAGGCGATCTTTCATTTCCACCAAAAATTAATGATAAATGAAATAATGAAATAATGATATAGTACCAAGTGCAGATACATATGAAGTATACTTGCTTTCAAGTCTGAAAGAAAATTATGTGAACTCCATTAATTGCAAGTCTTTGCTATGTGTTTTAAGCTGTATGGAATTAATATTTTGTTTAATTCCTAGTTAGCACGCTTACTTTTCAGAACGCCGCATTAAAAGCCAATAAGACATGTAACACTGATCTCTCACAAAGTTGTTTCGATTAATCAATATTGTTATACCATGTAGGCCTACACGGTATAGTGAAGAGATCAGATGGTGTTTAACATGTTTAGATGTTTACAGCATGATTCGATATTTCGGGTATTTCTAGCCAGAATTACCTGAGGGATTTCAGATAGAAATTCCTTACAAAATGAGACTCTAAATTGTTCCATAGTTTTGGATATTTCTATGTTTTTCGTATTATATTTTCATCGCCCAATGAGATAGCTTCTGACTGGATTCAGGTTCTGTCCGGGACCTGCCGCAGTTATAATTTTGCTAGCTGTATGTTTAGTAGCAACGGATTTAGCTTGTTCCAATTTTGGTAGATAATCATGATATTGGAACAAAGTATAGCTAATTGCCGATATGAGTGGGTTTCGTTTGAGAACATGTTATGCGCAGAGTAGTCCGAATAATCAGTCCCAGAACAATATTTTTATTTCTGACATGATCGTGTTCTGGGTCTGAACTGTTTCCATATGAAATCTTTATGGCAAATTGGACAAAAGAGGCACATGGTTTGACTTGACAGCTTTTTAATCCCTATTCATGTTACGTGAATCACCATATTGTTGACCATCCTTCTGATACTTGAGTGTTTGGACAAGCGGAACGGTCTTTTGTCTACCTCTCTGTTTGTAAACAGACGAGGATGTCGAAATTGACATCCTCCCCGAATAGGAAAGTCAGCGTAATAGTACGGCACTATGCGCAGAGTAGCATAACTTAATACATTTGCAAGGCTCCAAAGAGCAGGCAAAAGAGACTTGTACAATCATCATTATCATAAAATATAGTACCAAGTGCAGATACATATGAAGTATACTTGCTTTCAAGTCTGAAAGAAAATTATGTGAACTCCATTAATTGCAAGTCTTTGCTATGTGTTTTAAGCTGTATGGAATTAATATTTTGTTTAATTCCTAGTTAGCACGCTTACTTTTCAGAACGCCGCATTAAAAGCCAATAAGACATGTAACACTGATCTCTCACAAAGTTGTTTCGATTAATCAATATTGTTATACCATGTACACGGTATAGTGAAGAGATCAGATGGTGTTTAACATGTTTAGATGTTTACAGCATGATTCGATATTTCGGGTATTTCTAGCCAGAATTACCCGAGGGATTTCCAGATAGAAATTCCTTACAAAAATGAGACTCTAAATTGTTCCATAGTTTTGGATATTTCTATGTTTTTCGTATTATATTTTCATCGCCCAATGAGATAGCTTCTGACTGGATTCAGGTTCTGTCCGGGACCTGCCGCAGTTATAATAATATGGTTTAGGGTTAGGATCTAGGGTAACCTAAATGTAACATTGACTAAAATTAACCATATTTACATTTAAAACCCCTTTTACTAATTATAACTTATGTTTATAATAAGAATGAGGATGGGGTGACATACGTAGAAGAGAGGAGAGGAGAGGAGAGGAGAGGAGAAGAGGGGGAAGGGGGGGAGGGAGGGTAGGGGAGGGGACGAGAGGAGAGGAGCAGTTTTTAGCGTCATAGGGGCACGGGGGGGGGCACGTGCCCCAATCGATCTGAAATTTTTAAAAATCCCATAGGAAAATTGCCGAAAAACGGCTTGTGCCCCCCAATCAGACCCGGTGCCCCAATCATGGTCGGTGCAACCCCCCCCCACCCCCAATGTGATGACCCACGCTACGCCACTGGAGAGGAGAGGAGAGGAGAGGAGAGAAGAGGAGAGGAGTCTACCTAGCCTACCCCTCTCCCTTTCTCGATCCCCCTTTCCTATCCTACACCCATATAACCCATGGCGACGTCCCGTCTCAATCTCGCTCTCTAGTTCTTACTTTTTATTAAGGCTCCTTTTTTATTATGACTAACGGTCCTTTTTTAAAATTATGATTTAATAGCGGTCCCTTTTTTTTTATTATGACTAGTGGTCCTTTTTTTTATTATGACTAGCGGTCCTAAATTTATATTATGACTAGCGAACGTGTTTCTCTATTATGACTGGCGGTCCTTTTGTTATATTATGACTAGCGGCCGTGAATTTTTTCATTATGACTAGCGGTCCTTTTTTTTATTATGACTAGCGAACCTCTTTTTGCATTATGACTAGCGGTCCTCTTTTTCTATTATGACTAGCGACCTTTTTTTCTATTATGACTAGCGGTCCTCTTTTTGTATTATGACTAGCGAACCTTTTTTCTATTATGACTAGCGGTCCTTTTTTTATATTATGATTATTGACCCTTATGACTAGCGGTCCTTTTTTTATATTATGATTTGTGAAACTTATGACTGACGACCCTTATGACTAGCGACCCTTATGACTAGCGGGTGTTCACCCTTTAGACCGCGGAATCTTTACTTCAGCAGTTCAGTGCTTCGGCAAGAACTCGCCAGACATGTAACGGGCGTTTTGTAACTTTTATTTGCAATTGATCTCCAAGAAAATCATCACTTAAAGCGCAAGGGGGGGGGACTTTTAACATGCATATTACCCAGTGGGCACAAGTTGACATGTCAACGTTGAATCAACGTTGAAATGCAAATCAACCTGATTTCAACGTGATTTCAACCTGAAGTTGAAATCAGGTTGATATTTCAACGTTGATTCAACGTTGAAATCTGGTTGAAATTTAAATCAACTTGATTTCAACCTTATTTCAACCTAACATTGAGTAAGGTTGAAATAAGGTTGATATTTCAACGTTGAATCAACGTTGAAATTAGGTTGAAATAAGGTTAATATTTCAACGTTGAATCAACGTTGAATCAACGTTGAAATATCGATTTCACCGTTGAATCAACGTTGATTCAACGTTGAATCAACGTTGAAATATCAACCTCATCTTGCAGGCTTTTATTTGCACCAGAGCTAAATAGTTAACTAAATACTCAGAAGACAAATTCTAGACATAGCAAGTGTATAGCAAGTAGGTCAATGGTTAATGAAAAATATTAATGTGCATGCACGATGTGCACCATCCGCAAGACTGGGACAAACAATGTCGGAAAAACCATCTCAGTTGTAGGCCTATTCTTTTTCACTAATAGGCCTAGAGCTAAATAGTTAACTGAATAACTTCAGAACAAGACATTAACATGTGTAGGCCAATGGCAGTTATATGGTTAATGAAAAATATTAATGTGCATGCATTAGGGGTTCATTCATATATTTTCATGACTAAACGATTGTTTATGCCCGAGGGCTTTAGCCCGAGGGCATAAACAACGTTTAGTCATGAAAATATATGAATGAACCCCGTTCATACATACGCAACATTCTGCTTGCTGTTATTTCCCTCCAAAACTAAACATACCATCCTTTTAAACTAAAACTACCAGTTCCATATCATTTTTAAACAGTTTCTCCATCGCTAATTGTAAGAAAACGTTTTCTTGCTCAGTCCATCGTGCTTGGACGCGCGCGAACATCGCGTACATCACTCGCGCTTTGCGTAAATAGCTCGCGAACATAGACGCGTAATATCCTACTCGCGAGCGTCCATCAGTTCTCGCGCGGCTTGTTTATGACCGGAACGCCGGGCATAAACGTTGTTTATGCCCGCCTATCGACCAATCACGCATGCTGTTATAAAGCGAGTATGTATGAACGTAAAGTAAAATTTAATACAGGCCTACAATATATGGTTTCCGATATTCTCAACACTTTCGGATCGTGCATCCACATTAATATTTTTCATTAACCATCAGCCTGCTACACATGCTAGTGAGTGGGGAGGGGAGGTGGGGCGATCCATACAATCCCCCTTCCCATGTTGACGCCTGTATGTCAGTACATATGCCGTATTTCTGACCAAGTTAACCTCATATTTGGCCACCGGCCATTCTAGCCCCAAAAGGACCAAATTTTGCCCGCTTCGTGCAAGTTTATTCCATCTTTGCACCATATTTATCATATCACTTTAGCTTTAATATGGCATTTTTTTCGCGCGGCGCATACATTTGTACCATATACCGGGTACAGTGATGTTCTTTTTCATATCATTATGGCCAATTTTCAACCAATAATATAGATTGCTCAAATTTTGGTACCATTTCTGTATATCCACCTTTTCGTAATTCAAGGTTATTGACCACTTCGCTGCCGTTTTGCAAATTGAGATGAGAGCAGGCCCTTTTTTCTTTAAAGCAATTGATTTAAATAGTGTAAAAATGATGCACCAAGTTACTTCAATTGGACCTTAATTTTGCAAAATTTTCCAACTTCTGATAGGGGAACATCCCCCTCAGACACCCCCTCTGCCGTGCCCTCTGCGTATCGATATGCAACTGGCCATATTCGCTTCTGCGTTCGTGCATTTGCCAATGTTTAACCCAATTTATAGGCAAAAATGAGGGAAAACTTGTCCACGTACAAAAGGCTTCATGGACCGCTCATTTCACAAATTCGGCTTTTTCAAATTTTACACACTGATAGTGCCAAAATCGTCCACCAAATCGCTTCAATTAGGTCTTCATTGTGCAAAAGTTATACTTCTGCAAGCGTCAAAAATTGCCCCATCCCCCTCTGTCTGCTCTAGATCTGCCACTGCTATCACCCCCCCAATGACGCCTGTATATAGGTTCCGACCATTTTTTGCGCGACCATCTTTGCACCATACCGGGGCACCATAGGCCTATTTATCAGTTTAGCTTCAATATGGCAAAATGTTTCGTCCCCTTTGCGCGAATTTGTAGGCCTATACATATCATTTTATTCTAATATTAGTAGTGCTCGGTGCGCTGGATTCACAATACTTTTAAGCAATTCCCCCCCCCCCCCATGTCAAAAAGATGGCTACGCCACTGCCTACTATACTGTTTGCGTGAAAGGTTTTGTTGTTTAATTATGTTTTTAAATTTTAATGCAAAATGGAGTCTTTCTACATCGTTTAGTTTTCCACTTCTTCTTTTCATCTTTTTCTTCTGCCAATTTCTTCTTCCTGTATAATGAACATTTCTGTTAATATCATAACCCCGTACCAGTGACCCATGCGCGTATTTTGCGGGGGGCTTTGGGGGCGCCAGCCCCCCGGGGGTAAAAAAGGGGCGGCGAAAAAGAGAAAAAGAAAAAGAAAAAAAGGGAAAGAAGGAAGAGAACAAGAAAGAAAGAAAGAAAGAGGAAAGAAAGAAAGAGAAAGAGGAAAGAAAGAAAGAAAAGAAAGAAAGAAAAAAGAAAGAGAAAAAAGGAAGAAAAAAAGAAGAAAGAAAGAGAAAAGAAAGAAAGAGAAAAAGAGGAAAGAAAGAAAGGGAAAGAGGGAAAGAAAGAAAGAAAGAAGAAAAAAAGAAAAAGAAAGTTATGGGTGGGGCGGCACATACAAGGAGGCTCCTTGTAATCAGCACTGAGAAGAAAAGATGAGGGATAGGGGCGGCTTGTAGGGCGCACATATCAAGTACGAGATGTAACCAGTCAGGAGAAAAGGGGAGATAGAGCAGCTTGTAGCCAACCAACCATGATGGAGAGATAGAGGGGTGGCACATACCAGGAATGCAGATAGAGGGCGGCTTGTAGCCAACCAACCTTGATAGAGAGATAGAGGGGCGGCACATACCAGGAATGCAGAGAGAGGGCGGCTTGTAACCAACCAACCATGATAGAGAGATAGAGGGCGGCACATACCAGGAATGCAGATAGAGGGCGGCTTGTAGCCAACCAACCTTGATAGAGAGATATAGGGGCGGCACATACCAGGAATGCAGAGAGAGAGGGCGGCTTGCAGCCAACCAACCATGATAGAGAGATAGAGGGCGGCACATACCAGGAATGCAGACTGAGGGTGGCTTGTAGCCAACCAACCATGATAGAGAGATAGAGGGGCGGTACATGCCAGGAATGCAGATAGAGGGCGGCTTGTAGCCAAGCAACCATGATAGAGAGATAGAGGGGCGGCACATACCAGGAATGCAGAGAGATGGCGGCTTGTAGCCAACCAACCATGATAGAGAGATAGATACCAGGAATGCAGATAGAGGGCGGCTTGTAGCCAACCAACCATGATAGAGAGATAGAGAGGCGACACATACCAGGAATGCAGATAGAGGGCGGCTTGTAGCCAATCAACCATGATAGAGAGATAGAGGGGCGACACATACCAAGAATGCAGACAGAGGGCGAGGCGGCTTGTAGCCAACCAACCATGATAGAGAGATAGAGGGGCGGTACATACCAGGAATGCAGATAGAGGTCGGCTTGTAGCCAACCAACCATGATAGAGAGATAGAGGGGCGACACATACCAGGAATGCAGAGAGAGGGCGGCTTGTAGCCAACCAACCATGATAGAGAGATAGAGAGGCGACACATACCAGGAATGCAGATAGAGGCGGCTTGTAGCCAACCAACTATGACAGAGAGATAGAGGGGTGGCACATACCAGGAATGCAGATAGAGGGCGGCTTGTAGCCAACCAACCATGATAGAAAGATAGAGGGACGGCACATACCAGGAATGCAGATAGAGGTCGGCTTGTAGCCAACCAACCATGATAGAGAGATAGAGGGGCGACACATACCAGGAATGCAGAGAGAGGGCGGCTTGTAGCCAACCAACCATGATAGAGAGATAGAGGGCGGTACATACCAGGAATGCAGATAGAGGCGGCTTGTAGCCAACCAACCATGATAGAGAGATAGAGGGGCGGCACATACCAGGAATGCAGATAGAGGCGGCTTGTAGCCAACCAACTATGACAGAGAGATAGAGGGGTGGCACATACCAGGAATGCAGATAGAGGGCGGCTTGTAGCCAACCAACCATGATAGAAAGATAGAGGGACGGCACATACCAGGAATGCAGACAGAGGGCGGCTTGTAGCCAACCAACTATGATAGAGAGATAGAGGGGCGGCACATACCAGGAATGCAGATAGAGGGCCGCGGCTTGTAGCCAACCAACCATGATAGAGAGATAGAGGGGCGGTACATACCAAGAATGCAGATAGAGGCGGCTTGTAGCCAACCAACCATGATAGAGAGATAGAGGGGCGACACATACCAGGAATGCAGATAGAGGCGGCTTGTAGCCAACCAACCATGATAGAGAGAGATAGAGGGGCGACACATACCAGGAATGCAGATAGAGGCGGCTTGTAGCCAACCAACTATGACAGAGAGATAGAGGGGTGGCACATACCAGGAATGCAGATAGAGGGCGGCTTGTAGCCAACCAACCATGATAGAAAGATAGAGGGACGGCACATACCAGGAATGCAGACAGAGGGCGGCTTGTAGCCAACCAACTATGATAGAGAGATAGAGGGCGGCACATACCAGGAATGCAGATAGAGGGCCGCGGCTTGTAGCCAACCAACCATGATAGAGAGATAGAGGGGCGGCACATACCAGGAATGCAGATAGAGGGCGGCTTGTAGCCAGCCAACCATGATAGAGAGATAAATGGGCGGCACATAACTGGAACGCAGATATAGGGCGGCTTGTAGGGCGGCATATAGAGAGAAGTGGCTTGTAGGGCGGTACAAACCAGAAGGATGGTTTGTAAGTGAGACAAACTCCAGGAGGACCAGTCAGGAGAGAAGAGGGAGATAGAGGGGGCGGCACATACCACAACTGCAGCTTCTAAAAGACGGGGGATATATAGAGAGGAGGCTTGTAGGGCGGCATAAACCAGGAGGGTGACTTGTAACCAGCCAGGAGAAAAATAGATAGATAGAGCCCGGGAGATAGAGGGCGATTGAAAGGTGGCATAATTATATATTGACGCTTATTGAAATAATTCACTTTTTCCAGAATAAGACTTATTTTGCTATTTGGTGACGATAGCGCAAGTTTTAGTTGCTTTTAACATGTAAAACTAATCAAGAAATTAGCTGAACGCTAGAGTAAAACCTTTTTTGCCATGAAGCGGTTATTTAAGGTTAGCAACTATTTTAAAACTTGCATTAATCAATTCATAGCGAGTGTGTAGAGGAACTCAGATATCACAGATATACATTTGTTGGTCCTGTGGTTCTTGAGTTATGTTGTAAAGAAGGCTAAAACAACAAAACTTTTGTAGAATGTACATAACTCATTAACAACAATAAACATGCGCGTATTTTTGGGGGCTTTGGGGGCGAAAAAAGAAAAGAAAAAAAAGACGAAAAGAAAAGAGAAAAGGAAAAAAGAAGGAAAGAGAAAAAAGAGAAAAAGGAAAAGAAGGAAAGAAAAAAAAACAGAAAGAAGAAAGAAAATTACGCTTATCACCTATAGGGCGGCACATTTTAGTAGGGTGGCGTGTAATCAGGCAATATTAGGGGTGACAGAGCACTTTTATGCCTACAGGGTGGCATATAAGAAGGGCGCCATGGGGCGACACATACAAGGAGAGCGGTGGCTTGTGAAAAAAACGTGTGTCAGTCATCCATAAAAGGGCGGCACATGGTCAACTTGTAACCAAGATAAAAAAGGGGGTGCAAATGTACAACAAGTCTAATATGCCCACAGGGTGACCAACCATTGGTCACAAGGAGGGCGACTTGCAGGCGCGTTAAAGGCGGGGGGACAGGGTGGACGAAGTCCATGGGCCCAAGGGTTCAGGGGCCATGAGCACAAAAGCGAAAATTAAATAAGGCCTTAAGGGCTGATAATGAAGAGTAGGGCCAGATTTACCATTGGGCCAGATGGGCCCCGAGTTCAGGGCACCCAAAATAACAGCAATTTTTTGGCCAAAATTGTAAATTTTCCGCGCTTCGCGCGCACAAATAGCAACATTCGTGTTGATCTGGGGCTAAAATAGTCTATGTTAAACGTAAACCATAACTTGGCCACTGACTTGAGTGCATATGCCTTCCTCGGCACATGAGTTCGGGGCCTCAAATTTTGTCCTGGTCCAAGGGCCCCATATAGGTTTAATCCCGCCCTGGTTAAAAGGGCCCGTACTGTTCCTTGTCCATGGGCCCCTGATGCTCTTGCTACGCCCCTGGCGACTTGTGACGGCGGCACATGCAAGGAAGGCGGTTTGTAACCAGGACAAAAGTAGAGGAGGGGGAGAAAAACACTTGTTGGTCATCTATAGGGCGGCAAATCGTGACTTGTAACCAGGGGAAAAGAGGGGGTGAAAAGGTAGATCACACTTTTTGACTATATGGGCCTGCACTACATGGAAGGTGGCTTGTGGGGCAGCACACAGAAGTATGGGGGATTTTTTGGGGGGCGGCACATATACAAGGAAGTCGGCTTGTAACAAGGACAAAAAGTAAACTGGGAGAAAAATGCTTATCAGCTACCTATTTGTAGGGCCGCACATGTTGGCTTGTAACCAAGAGAAAGAGGGGAGCGGCGGAAACGTACAACAGACGTTATAAATATAGATGAAGGAGGCGGCTTGTGAGGTGACACAAGGACAAAAGAACAGGGAGGGAGGAGAAAAAAGCGCTTGTCAGTCACATATAAATGGCGGCACGTCGTGATTCTTAGTGGAAAACGGTATATCACGCTGTTTAACTATGGGCCTGCACTATGACACATAGAAGGAGGCCGGGTGGCTTGTGGGCGGCACTACATAAAAGTAAGGTGGCTTATGGGGCGGCACATACAAGGAAGATGGCTTATAACCAGGAATAAAGCAGATGAAGGAGAGAAACCGCATATAAATGGTGGCTTTCAACAGTTGTGTAACGACGGGGGCAGAGGGGCACGTTCCTGGGCGCCACCCTTAGGGGCGCCGAATTGACCAATTCAACATCGATTCTGCGCCCTCCTGGCGATATAAGTCAAAATTTTCGCACGCTTCGCGCGCATTTGAACACAAATTAATTTGAAAGATCAATTGACGATATTCAACTTCATTATAACCAAAATTAATGAGTGATAAAGGGGAGAAGGAGAGGAAAATTAACGCCATGCATGACCATTCCTTAACTAAGGGAGACAACAGGGAACTTGCCGCCCTGCGTTGGGTTCAGCGCCTCTTTAATTGGTTTTGAGCCCGCGTCCAAGCAGTGAAAATCTTAATTTCAACAAAACTAATCATTATGAAAGATTGTTTTACGGCCGGCAAAATTCAGAGGGTCAGAAAAAAACACGAATAAACGCATGATCAGATACAGTGCCCCTCGATGGATTTTGAGCCCTTCCAAGCAGTAAAAATCAAAATTATTGCGCGCTTCGCGCGAATTTCAACAAAACTGATTATTTTGCTTTGATCATTAAAACTAAGAGAGTAAAAAGGAACGTGCAGCCGGTGTTGGAATCAGCACCCGTCGGTGGATTTTGAGCACCTTCCATGATGCAAGCGACAAAATGTTTCCGCACCTCTTGCGAATTTAAAACTAATCCTTATGAAAGACAGTTTTTCAAAGCCAAAATTTTCAGAGGGTAACAAAAATCATATAGCCCCGTGCCATTAGCGTTGCATGGAAGTCAATTATATTTTGTCACATAAACCTCAAAAAGGCCAATTATTCCACTTCTGTTTAGCTTCAATCATGGTAAATTTTTCTGGCGCTTCGAGCGAATTTGTACCATAAACTAATTTTGTCACTGAAAAGCTCTGGCTTCACTGTACTTCAAGGCATTTTCCAACCCACCCATGTTAAAAAGAAATCTACGCCATTGTCCATAGAGCAGGGTGGCAAGTCATTCCCCTACCTGTTCATTCGAGAGAAATGTTGTGACAATTTATGATTTGCATCTTCCTTTTGGTCTATTTTAGACCCAAACGTATAGCCAAACATTTTGGAACATTTAGTATTAAAATGCCAGATTGGATCGCGCTTCTCGCGCATTTATCTCGGCAAACTCATTCTCTGTGAGTAGATCTGTGAGACGCCCCATTGGAAATTCTTTTTTTTTTCATCTCAAACTTGAACACAATCACGAATATCAAAATGAGCGTCACAATTCCATCCTTTCTATATTATGTAAATCATTAATATGAGTGCTATATGCAGCTCCTCTGATGCCTGTAATAAGCATAAAACTCATGAGCTGGATCAAAACACCGGGACTAAATTAACCAAATGTTGTAAAACGCCTATACATCTTCCTTTGTTCATTTTAGCATTGAAACTGCAATTTTCGCGCTTCGCGCGCACTTGTCCCGGTAATGTTCTCTTAGTAGGCGTTAGGAATTTCGGCCCCTGGCTCGGTGACTCCGATCATGCCGATACATCCCTTTTGAATTTTTAGCATTGAAATAGCAAATTTCTGCGCGCTACGTGCGCACTTTTTCAAAAATTTCCCGGTAAAGGAATTATGGGGACAGCTTGGAAAAAACTTGGGTTACAGATGTGGGGAGGGGTGTCTTCTATTTGATGGGCCAGAGGTGGCACTCATGTTGCGCAGGGACCAGCAAAAGGACATCACTCCTCAGACAACCAACCCCCTGTGAATGAATAAACAAGTGAAAAGCAAAATTTTCCAACTTCGGAGGAGAACATCCACCCTCAGACTTGTCAGATACCCCCTGCATATGGTTAAACAAGTGAAAAATGATGCATCAGATGGCTCCAATTGGGACCTTTATTAATTTTGGCAAAATTGTACAATTATTTCGGAGGGAGGACATCCACGCTCAGACACCCCTTCCCCTGCGTATGGTTAAACAAGTAAAAACGATGCACCAAACGGGTTCAATTTGGACCTTCATTTAGCAAAGTTGTCCAACTTGGCAGGGGAACATCCCCTCAGACACCTTCCCCCTGGTTCAACAAGTGAAAAATTATACCCCAGATGGCTTCAATTTGGAACTTCATTTGGCAAAATTGTCCAACTTCGGAGGGGGGATCCTCCTCAGACACTCCCCTGCTATTGGGTAAACAACTTTGAAATTATACATCAAATGACTTCAATTTGGACCTTTAATTGGCAAAAATTTCCAACTTCGGAGGAGGGGAAATATCTCCCTCAGACACCCCTCCAGCTTATGGATAAACAAGTAAAAAGTGATGCACCAAACGGTTTCAATTTGGACCTTCATTTGCAACATTTTATGAGGGGGGAACATCTCTCAGACACCCCTTGCCTGTGGATAAACAAGTGAAAAATGATGCACAAAATGGCTTCAATTTGGACCATCATTCTGAGCAGACAACCTCCTACGTATAGATAAACAAGTGGCCGTTTTCTCTTCTCTTTAGAACACAAAATCAGTTTTGGTCCACGAATTGCTTCATTTGGGCCTTCATTTTCACTTTTTCTAAGTATAATTTTACAATATAATAGTGTCAAAATCGTCCACCAAATTTTTTTTTCCAAATTCTTAGGAGGTAACATTCCCCTCAGACTTCCCAAATAATCGTGTGTGTGTGTGTGGAGGGGGGTAGGGCGGCATCCTGTATCTTTTCTCCAGGGCGGCACAAACCATCTCAGCCCCCCGGGTAAGGGCCTTCTAGATACGCCACTGGTGACCCGTCCATGTACCTTTTTGTCCTCCTTTCATTTTTAGTGAGAATTCTCCCCCTGAATGATTTTGAGGTAACGGTGGTCTTTTGGAGGTGCAAACGATCAAAATTAAGGTTCTTTCTTGCCTTTCTGGTTGGAAAATCGCCTGGAATATACCAAAATTAGCAGTTTAGGTGTCGTTTAGAGCTGATGATCAGTCCCGGGGTATCAGTCAGCGCTAAATTCAGTTTCGGAGCTGCGCGGTTTTTCCACCGAAGCATACCCGTACGGTCATTTGTTTCAGTGGCGGCACTACGTTAGGCTGGGGGTGAGGGAGAATTTCCCCCTCCCAATTTTTTTTTCTTGCCCCCCTCCCGCACTTTTCTTTCCCCCCCCCCGCACTTTTAAGGCAAAAAACCCAACCCCTTACAAAAAAATTCCCCTTTTGTGGCAATTTTGTGCAAAAGTGTTGCTTTTTTGTCCACCTCCCTGAAATTCATGTTTCCCCGAAAAAAAATTCCTGGCGCCGCCACTGTTTATGTTACGACCCCCAGCTAACATAATGAGCTGCAATATGTATAACATATGGGATTTGTCAAAGATTTAATGCAGTTATAAACTCAGCATTCGATTTGTATTTTGCATACCCTGAGGAAAATTCAATGTGCACAAGGGCCACGTTCTCCCTTTTGAGGATGGGGCATGTTCGCCCTATTATTTTCCCCAGGCGGACTTAACCCAAACTGGTGGGCGGACCTGCCCCATCAGCGTATTATGCAAAATATTTATAATTATACCATTAAACAAGGTAAAAAACTACTGAAAAGCATGTTTTTTGTGGTATCAGTATTAGGCATACTCATACCACCATTTATGTCCTAATCCATAATCCCCCCCAAGTAGTAAAAAATACATTTAAAGGCCCATTCAGTGATTTGCTCATCCGGACGATCGTAAAAATCATCAAAATTCAAATTTTGGTACCTTTGTAATTGGCATAGATGTGCTAACATAGCCTGCTAGTGGTTCGGTCGAAAGCCGTGTATTTTAGACAAAATAAAGCATTTGCATGATTCTGGACTTTTGATACTGACAGTACAAAAGTCCGACTCGAGATCGAAAGAAGCTCACTCTCCACGTACCAACACGCGTTGCGTATTGTTTCTACTACTTATTACATCAGTAGCTACTATTTTAAACAAAATACACAATTTTAACTGTTTTTCATATTTGAATTGACCGTTAGTTTGCCTCGGTGACCTAACTGACCTTTAATTGCTTATTTTGTTTTCTACTACAAAAATTAAACGTCTGTTTTAAATCAATTTAGACTCTACTTCCTCCGTGTTAGAAACACTGGACTAGGAAGTTTTTCCAGTCGATTGGTGGCGCACTGTACGAAAATCTCGATTTTCTCGAGTCGATCTGAGTTGAAGTAGAAAACCTTTCTAAAACTTCTGTTTTTGACTAATTTGTCGATGTATTCAGGGGAAAAGTGGTTTAATGAAATTCTGTAGACTTATTCTTTATTTCTAAGCAACTCTGACAAATTTCCATTTTTTTTTAATGTTCCTGTGAAATCACTGAAAGGGCCTTTAAGCTCTTGACCCCTACATTTTACCTTGACCACGACCCCTGCAATAAATTTAGTAACTCCTCAGAAGATAATGAATGCCTATTGCTAAAATAATGTTTGTATTGAATATGTTATTGTTTTGCAATGTTCTAACCTTTTTTTTTTTTGATTTAGGGTGAACTTACCCCACCATATGGGCGAACCTGCCCCAACAAGGGACAAGTTTGCCATTTTGCAAATTTTTTTGTTTGCGCTATCCTGTTGCTATAAGGCCCATAGACTAGTTCTGATATTGTGGTCGTACATAGCCAAGACGTAGGTCTTTCACAAGGGTTATTATCATTTCATCCCTAACCTTAAAATTGACATCGCCAGGCTAGCTGGTCAGAAAAAAATAGGGCGAACACTCCCCACTCCCCCCCCTAATATTATGTGGTAGCTAAACACGCTACTTTGCTGTTTACATGCGGTTAACACCCCCACACACACACACACTTATGAAGTCCTGCGCAAAGAGGGCCTGTGCGTTGTTGACATTCCCCCCCGGGCCCGTAATGGCTCTCGGCGGCACTGCAATTTTGGGGGACCATCTGGCCCAATGGTAAATCCGGCCCTGTGTCTATTTCATAATAATAAATTAATAATTAATGTACTATTAATTTATCTAATTACTAATTTAACTGATTAATAAATGTAGATTAAATTTTATAATTTACTTATTTATTAAATAATTTGATTAACTGAGTAATTACCTAATTTATTGATTATTTGATATTGATTATTTATTTAATTATTAATTAATTGTTTATTTATTTATTTAAATTATTTATTTAAATCATATATTTAATTATTAGGCCTATAATTTAATTATTTATTAAATAAATTGATTAACCAAGTAATTGCTTAATTGAATAATTATTTAATATTAATTATTTATTTAATGATTAATTCTTTGTTTATTTATTTTTTATTTAAATTATAGGCCTATATTTAATTATTATAATGTAATTATTTATTAAATGATTTGATTAACTAAGTAATTGCTTAGTTTAATAATTATTTAATATTACTTATTTAATTATTAATTAATTGTTTATTTATTTAAATCATTTATTCAAATTATATATTCAATTATTATAATGTAATTATTTATTAAATAATTTGATTAACTAAGTAATTGCTTAATTTAATAATTATTTAATATTAATTATTTATTTAATTATTAATTAATTGTTTATTTATTTATTTAAATTATTTATTTATATATTTATTTATTTTTAATAATATGAAGTTGAAATGTATTGCAAATTTGCAATGCCTAATACTACCCAATTGCATTGCATATCACCCAACACTGTTATACCTGAGTATTGGATACTGCCCAACGCTACTTAGTTACCACAGGCTAGCGACACTCCGGCACTTTTTGGAAGACATGAAGTACAGCCACAGAATTAGAGAAAAAGTACAGCAGACAGTTACATGTACAATGTGATTTTCTCATTTATAATTAGGATTACGTCATTGCCAGAATGCCAGAGCTTGTTTCATTTGTTCATTAGAATGATTGACAGCGGTGGGCGGAGCAAATACTCTAAAAATGTGATTCTCTAATAAATTATAGGTCACTAGGTCAATTCGGACCGTCTCTTCCTCAGATCTCTATGTAGGACTCTATGGTATCTTCTCATTACACGTTCGTAGTAAGACTTGGCCGGCGATGACGCCTGTCTTCAACCGCTGTATAGCACGGTATAGGCAGTTTGCAGAGAGTGTCGCTTCTCTACCTTTATTTTCTCTGGTTACCAGCTAATTAATTGGAACAAGCAGAAGGAGAAATGATGCACGTAGTTTTGAACTTATTTTGTAAATAAAAACTGGTAAGTACACCTTTATTTTTCTGTAAATTATTGTATGAATTTTGATTGATTGTGAATTGTGCATTATCAGGAAACAAAATAAAGCATTTAAGTTCAGCCAGCTTGTATTAATATGACATGTATCGTGTGTATGATAAGCTTAAATTTACCATGCATTGCATGCATGCATTAGGGGTTCATTCATATATTTTCATGACTAAACGGTTGTTTATGGGGAGGGGCCGCTTGCGGCCCGAGGGCATAAACAACCGTTTAGTCATGAAAATATATGAATGAACCCCGTTCATACATCCCAGAACATTTTGTGATTCTTATTTCATCAAAATAATAACAAAAAAGATATTAAAATACACGATTTCCCTGCATTTTCCCTACCCGGCGATCTCACATCCGGGACACCGGGCATAAACGCTGTTTATGCCCGGCTCTCAACCAATCACGCGCGCCGTTATATAGCGAGTATGTATGAATGCATGTTTGCCTTGCTCATTGACCATGTTGACTAGATGTCTATGGTAATTGGTATGCATTGTTTTGTATAATGACCTGTATGAGACTAGCAAGCCATAGCATTTCTAGGTCCAACTTACTCAGTTACTCTGCCTTCATTTGGTGTCTGGTGAATTGTGTTTTGCATGGATTGTTACTTTAGGCTTACAATTACATGCATGACATGGCCATGTGGCTTAATAGCTTAGCCTTAACTTTTTACATGCTTAAAGTTGTTTTCTTTAAACTTCCGTGGTCCGGGTACGCGCTGGTGAATTGCGATCGCGTAGAAGTGTGAAGGTCGCCTACTACGCGCCGCGCCGAAGACCAATGGGTCAGCCGGCTTGTTGTCAAGTGCATTGATCAGCCAATCAGCGTGATTGTTTATTGCTTTTGTGTTTACGCTCGTGTACGCGATACGCACAGGCACGACCACGGAAGTTTAAAGAAAACAACTTTAGGCGACGTTAGGGCAGGCACTAAGTCTAAGCACATGACATGAGCAATGGAGCATGCTTGGTACCGTCTAGCTGTTACTAAGTACGAGTATAAAGCTGATACAAAACTAGTTCTAGTAGCAGGGGTAGCGCTAGAACTAAACACTCCAGTGTCCGCAGGGACCCCCGAACTTGCAGAAAATTAAAAAGTAGGGGGTCCGGAGTAGAGTTTGGTGAGTCCGAGTTGCACAAATGCAGCATAAATAGTATGTCTGCAATAAACGTTAGATTGAAAAACTGGGGGTCTGCAGGGACCCCTGAACTTGCAGAAAATTTAAAAACAGGGGGTCCGAACTCTATTTTGGTGGGTACGGGACACCAAAAGCAACCTAGCACTACCCCTGTCTAGTAGTACTAGTACTGACTGGGTTAGGCCTAGCCCTAGGTTAGCTATAGGCATAAATAATGTAGCAAAACATGATCAGCACAGACGTGATGATTGTCTTATTTTGGATTTTATTATGGTGTACATCACTACATCAGTACACGTGTAGCCTACCCTACGGCGCATGCTAGGCTAGCCTAGGGCAGGATACAGTTTACAATGAAATGTACCTGACAATACATTGCAAATATTGTAGGCCTAGCCTAGTACTAGCTAGACGAGAAACCAGGTTTTTCTATCAAGAAACCAGAGAGTTCTCAATTATTTGTGCATTCATTTAGGCATGTTAGGCTTGCTATGCATAAATTTGAAGTCCAGATGTAAAAGGTGATACATGCCATTTTTAAACTGTTTGCACTAAAGCCTCCAGCATACTTTCCTGCCGCTTGCCGCTGCGGCAAGCGGCAGGGCGTTTCAACCAATGACAAGCCTTGAATGTGTCTGTTTGTCTGCAATACGTGTGCGCCACGCCACTCAGCGGCAAGCGGCAGGGTAGTATGAAACCAGCATAAGGCCACCAACATCTGCCATAAAAGAATAAAGCATGGTTTGCTAGGCATAGGGCCCATTGAATGCCTGTAAAATGAGGTCTAATGCTGATGCAGAAGAAGTGACAATCCATGATGCAATCCGTTTTAAAATGGCATGTATCGCCTTTTGCATCTGAACTATACTCTGGTCAGCTCTTAATAGGCGGGGACTCATAATCATCATGGATTGATATAGAACGGCGTACACACAGCTGGGCACAGCACTTACGCGAATTGCGTTTTGCGTGAAGACGTGTGGATTTACGCGTGCGTTAGTTGGAACTTTATTGACTCGCGAAGTAAAAAAAACCGAATAATTCCCGCCTATTAAGAGCTGATCATAGTATAATAGTTTTAACTTTTGATCTCAAATGTTTTTGTAAGAAATAACTGGACATGTCTATTTTCAAGTATTGAAAAATTAATTTTTGGAAATATAGGCCTACTTTTAGTAACCTCTGTCTCTTCTTTTGTTCCTTAGGCTTAGATGCATCAACACAATCCGAATCATGCATCAAGCAGAAGAGGGAGTATGTTGTAAGGTGATAAGATTTCAGGAGAGCAGTGGTACCAACAATAATAATAACAATGTAATATCATAGGGCTTCGCATTTGATTACAAAATAAGGATGTAGACCCAACTTCAGAATAGACACGGATGATATAAAACGGGATCAAAGCTTCGCAATAAACACCTTGCGCAAAGCAGTCGCAAATTTTCTTTTACATGCATTGGTTGATAACACTTGGAGCAACAAAACTGGTATCGGTTCTCTGAAGCATGTGCTATGGAAAAGAAGCAGAAGTAAACTTTTCTGAGTCCTCTAGAAAAGATGAATCAAAGCCAACAGAAGTGACTTGGCCCTAATTAAACAAAAGTTTGGTACTTTAATACGCTGATAATAGTGATATTGAAAACTTGTCTGGATTTGATGAAAACCATATAAATGGTGACAATGTAGGCTATGCATTCTCGCAGAAACAAGAAGCAAATGCCATCAAAGACCTCCAGCAAAGACCAGGGTGAATAACCCTATACTGAAAACAAGTTTTTTTTTCTATCGGAAGGGGGGAAAGAAGAAACGAAAAAGAAGAAAAACATATATGAATTATTAAGGTAGTAGCTTGGAATGTATGCCTACGTCTGCAATTCTGTGAAGTTCTGGCCAATAGCAAATAATGTAGAAACGCTGCCCAAAAAGTTTCTGTGCCAAAAATCGCTTGCCCTGCCTCCTATCGATTGTCCCCACCCTTTTTGACATGCCAAACAAGTCCCCCCTCCCCCCGTTTTTAGCCTACCAAAAATATTGTTGCCCCCCCCCCCATAATTCACCAGGGTACACATAATTATTGAACCACCCCTACCCTATATAATTTAAAAACATATTGAAAGTGTGCAGATAGATATGTTGAGAGAACAAACCAAAAGTTCGATTATGTCCTTTAAAGAAAGGCCCATTTGTTAGAGGGAAGGGGTCAAAATTAGGGGTAGCGTTAACCCCCGATTGGGGGTAAATGACCCCCTAAATTTAAAAAATATTAATTTTTCACCCTTTATATTGGGAATATGTGCAAGCTCAGGGCTGAACTCTGACCCTCTACTTTTGGACCTTACTCCTACCCCTGACACTGCAAAATATTTTTCACCCCCCGAGATTTAATTTTCACCCCATGTATTTGATTTTCTGCAAGCTCGGGAGTGAAAACACGGGAAAACAACCCCCGACTTTCGGGCCTTAATGCTACCCCTATTAGTCTGATTATGATTAATATGGCCACGTGTTTTGAACTCGCCACCCAAAAATGGTGGTTTTGTTACGCTTTTCCAAATCGAGACTCGTTCAAATTATTATATCTCTGCTTAAACAAAATGTATTGTAGTGTGTTTGGTGTCATGTTGTAGCTAAATGAGTGACCTAACAGACCTCCAAAGGAGAATTGTTTATCAGCTAAGATAGTGGAGTTATAATTTTTTGAGTTCAGAATGGCCGAGGTGGTTGTTGTGGCGGTGGCGGTGGCGGTATGTACAAAGTCTATATGAGAAATATAGATTTTGTGTGTGCACGTTGAATCAACTGATCATATCTTTGCATCCATATGGGCTACAGGCATGGTTAAGAGCTCTTGTGAAAGGTTATTAATTATGCTAATTGTTTTTAATCATTTTGAACTCTTTATGATTGGTTTAGTCTATAAAATGCGAACTTTTACGTACAAAACTACCCGTTTTCATATTCAACACTGTAGTAAGCAATGCGGATGTCTTCAAAATCCAAAAGTTGCTGTAAATATTTAATTACTTATCCTATCATAGTCAAAGTATACATTTTCTGAGAGGAAATTTGATGAGGAATCTAAATATGGACTTACTTTTTCTGTATAGGTTAGGGGTAAAATGTTTCAGTTCAAAATATGTTGAATTGTAAAAATATTTGAACATATTTTGGGACACCCTGTATTCTGAGATTACCAAACAGCTGTGATTTTTTTTCTTCCCCAGTCAGTAGGATCCCCCTAACCTCTAACCAAATCAATGTTGTTTACTTTCAGTTTATAACTGCAAGTTAGTAATAAGCAATGCATTAAGTGACCCATGTTTTATTTGGAATTTTTTTATTCCACCCTGTATAACTTCAAGGTCACCCTGTACAATGAGTTGAAATGTGTATATTTGAATTGCTTATGCCTTCAGCTTTTCAAAAATGTATACTTTTGCTAGTTTAGGGTTGATAGTTGTGTAGATATTCTAATTTGAAACTTGATTGGTGTAAAAATTCATAATATTTGTGATGTAACGCTAAGGGTGGCGAGTTCAAAACACACGGCCATATTTAAAAATCGGTAAAATGTTATCTTTTGGGTTAGAATTTTCAACATTTCACACTTACGTTTAAGGAGGGAAAGGCACACCAAAAGCACTTTATATAGGATTAGGACGTCATCGAACCTCTGTTTTGTTCTATAAGGCCAAATAAAAAAATAAACATGTTTCACATCCCCTCCCGCTTCCTTTTTTGAGGTTTCTTCAATTATATTTTTATTTTTTGAAATTCAGTCATAACTTTTTCTAAAAATATGTCTCGAGGACCTAGAGATATGCTTTCTATAGCCTTGTTGATAATCAAGAAACACTTTTGGAAGGTTTTGTGATAATTAGAGGGGGTCTATCTCGCGGAACAACAAATAATCCTCCTTTTTCCCGGCATTATTGTGTGCCCTAAAACAGCTCTAGTTATGGGTTAGGTATTTACACTGATTTTGCGATAAAAAGATCAAAACGTGCAATATGTTTTTTATTTTACTTCGCCTAATGTTGTTACGTTTTCTCTCTACTTTCCTGACTGTGCCATTTGTCTCTATTTCTTGTCTCCTCCTTGTTCTTTCGCTTAGTTATTTTGATTTCTGATTTTTGGTTTGCTATTAACTTGATGCCTTTTTTGTTTATATAATTTTACTTATGTGATTTTTCTCTTTAAATAGAATTACATTGTAAGTACCGGTATACAATATATGAATTTGTGAAACATTATGTGCAAAAACAGAAACGTTGTAATTAAAATAAATGCAAATTACACAAATGTTATAAAACTACTTGCATATTATTTTTGTAATGAATGATTTTATTCAAATTCTTTCTAGTACATGTTTAAGAGAATGAAGTGATAATAGGATTGATTACTATTATATTAGGGCGCTATAAAACAAGACTCCAGTATTCGACGTAGACTATTTGATGTAACATATCTACGTTATTTTTTTTTATAGTCCAGTCCCATTCTATTTCCAGTTATGTTTAAGTTGTAACGAATGTTTGATGACGTAAAATCGATAAAATAATACGTAGAATATCTGGTAGAAATATATTATCGATTTTACGTCATCAACGTTTGATACAACATAAACATAACTGGAAATAGAATGGGACTAGATTAAATAACGTATAGGCCTAGATAATTATGTTACATCGAATATTCTACAGCCGAATAATAAGTCTATAGGACCTATAGGTTTTCCCAGAGTATTTTGCACTTATGTCATTGATATTCGTGCAAAAGACGTTTTAATTTCGTCCCGAGATATTAGTCCGACGAAATTATAGGACCTGTTTTTTTCTCAGATACTAAAGTTCTATTAGGCCTACGCATGCAGACTCTGATCGCTCAAGAAAGTAAAGTAAAATGTAGCATTATTAAGGTTCGTGTTTGAGTCATTGATTTTGAGTCTTTTTGTTTTAAATGTTTTTAGGCCTACATTTTTGTCTTTTATTTATGCTTAAATGAGCTCATCATGTATGGAGGCTATTTCTTCTTTTTACTTTTTTTTAAATCTTTTTTTAATCGAATAAATTATTACAAAGATTAAACATGTTAAATCTTAAAATTTATATTTAAGTCCAAAACATTCTTAAGAAACTTTATTTTTGTTCGGGGATCGGATGGCTTTTATAATTGCATGCCATTCTGTTCTGTCGTTCTTTCTTTCTTTGATGTTCTTCTCTGATAACTTTACGATATACAGATATTATATTGATGCAATTATATACTTTAACATGTTTAAGATCATAGGCCTATATTCCTTCAGGTTATACTATGTATATTTCTCTTCTTTTCTTTTTAACGTTACTCTATTTGTAATCTTTGATATTTCTTAGAATGTGTTTTCTTTCATTTTCATAACTTTATGATTATTTTCTTTTTTAAGTAAGAATAAGATCATGCAACATCATCTGAAATGAACACCGTCCTTTTAAATAAGCATGTTGTACATCCATTTTAAATAACAACTGACGAATGACAAAAGACGAAATTGCTTTAATGACTCAGTAACCACCACCATGCGAGACGAAATTGAACCCTGATTTGACCAATATTAATGATATAAATGTGAAATATGATTATCGAATAATTATGAAATTGGTTTTGAGTTTGTGCGACTTCCATTTTTAGGACAAATTTAAACTGTCCGTTTTACAAATATGAATGATGTGGGCCTAAGTGCGAAATAGGCCTACTCTGGGAAAATTTTAGGTCTATAGATGATAGTATGTCGTGTTCAAGCTTTTGCATATCAATGACTTTACCTGTAGATAACTATTCTGGTTGAAAGTACGTTAAAATCAAGATGGAGTTTGGTATAAAATTCTACTTAACTTCCCCAATCGTTGCGCGCCGGGCCGCGCGCACCCTTTTAATGCAATATTCATGAAAGAAATTTGAAAATGTGCACGCGTGCATCGCTTTTCTTCAAGGAATTCGCCCCCTCCCAAGAATTAAAGCCTATGAAAATTAGGTTGAAATGAAGTTGAAATCAGGTTGAAATGAAGTTAAAATTAGGTTGATATCAGGTTGAAGTTAAAAAGTAATGTTGAAATCGAGTTGAAATCAGGTTAAAATTAGGTTGATATCGGGTTGCAATGAAACGCAAGGTTGAAATCGGGTTGAAAGTGGGTTGAAGTCAGGTTGAAGCTTCAACGTTGATTCAACGTTGATTCAACGTTGAAATCAGGTTGAAATCAGGTTGAAATTAGGTTGATATCAGGTTGATATGAAACACAAGGTTGAAATCAGGTTGAAATCGGGTTGAAATTAGGTTGAAGCTTCAACGTTGATTCAACGTTGACGAAAAGGTTGATGTCAACTTTCACTTTTCAACGTTGAATCATCGTTGATTTCACGTTGATGTGCCCACTGGGTAGGCCTACCCATTTCAAGTTTCAAGATTTTGAAAAATTGTGACCCAGCATGTGTGAAGTTCGACTGACCATAACTCCGCTTCCGAATATCGTAAGAAGTCAAATGATGCATCATTTTAAAGCTTATGATATATACTTTATAAATATGAAATAAAAAAAAAATTGACCAGGGCCGACTTTACACTCCGTTTGTGCTGGACGGTCACATATTAGCCTACACTGGCTATCCAGGCTTGTGCATTTGTATGAGCTTGGAACGGTCCATGGTTTTCCATGTATTAGCATGTGTTCCTCACGGACCAACCTGGGTAAACAAACAAACAAATAGAAAAAGCCATAGACTGATGACATATCTACTGCTGACAGCAATATACTGACTGCTATGAGGCTGCCGATAGCAATTGCACTGACTGCTATGATATTGCCGATAGTAATATTGCACTGACTGCTATCTGCTGCTGACGGTACACTGACTAACTACCGGGTGTCCCAAAAAAAGGTTACATGTAGATTTTTGAAAATAATACAAGTTAATCTTAACAATTATAAATAAACTTTTCATGACATAATCTATGTACCCTCTACTAGTACCCCTGTGAATGTCAAGTTCACAACCTACGTACTTAGTCCGCATTCCAGGCATTCCTGACCAAGCTCTTTAGTCTTTACGTGACATACCGGTATGCAGCACGAGGTTCATACCACCGTCACAGCCACCGTGCATTTGGCGGGGCACTTGAGTAGGCCCAGCCATAGCATGGCATATTCAATATTTTATTCTGCTAAATAAAGAATAAAACTTGTTCAGTTTTACTTCAGGAGTTCAGTCAGAAATTTAAAGACAAACAGCAGCAATTTCGAGTCAACAAAATCCAAACAAGGCCTAAATGCAAAGGATATTGTTATTCATTTCACTATGATGATGACATGAGATACGGCGTGCAGTACTGCTTTCACCAAAACGTATTCTTCTCTACTAACCATCTTTCTTTATTTGTTACCACCAAGAGTCGAGAAGCTCTAAAACGGATTTATTTTCAGTGTACAATATTTAATTTTTCAATATGTTTCTTTTGTGCAATAAGTTCAACAATTAAAAATAAGAGAAACATATAAAGTAATAAAGATCAAATCTAAACACAAAGGTATGCTTGTGTTCAACTTTCGTTGTGCGATATTTTGATGATAGCCACTCCTGACACCCCTGTCATCTTGCGCTCATAATTTAAGTTGCTTTTAAGATACGGAATTGAAACTTACCAAACAGTTACAAGAAGAATGAATAAATAACATCTGAAAAATTGACATTATTTTGTTGTACCATCACAAAATGCGATTCATTTTCTACATGTAACCTTTTTATGGGACACCTTGTATATCTACTGCTGATAGCCGTATTGTAGGGCATATAAGCTCATACTGCTATCTACCTACAGGGGAAAACGCGGAAAATGTAAAACGGCATAATAAGTGAGAAAACCAACATCCCCTAGCGTTAATCATGCTCATATTGAATGATAGAAGCAAATTTGCTACAGGAAAACTATCGTAAATTTTAGAGACACACCATTAGATAGTAGGGGGAGCTAGAGAGTTAGGGTTAGGCAGAATTTCTTTCTTCTTTTTTTTTTTTTGCCGCCGAAGGCGGCGGATTTTTTTTTTTTTTCTCATCAGTGAGGCAATTTTTTCAGAGAAAGGCGCAGGATTGGTTGTTTTAGTAAATTTCCTATACTTAAGGTATAGGGAAATTTTACATTTCGCCACATATATAAATTGTACAAATAGCACAAATAGCTAGAAGTAAATGCAAAAGACAAGGGTTCAAAGGGCTTTAACGTACTGGCCATATAAGCAATTTTGAACTTAGATTATTTTTCTCATATCCTAGTTGCTTCCAATGATCGCTATTTGTGCAATTTGTGCAATTGGTGGAAAGGGCTTTAACGTGCCGACTATATAAGCAATTATGACATTGATCGCCAAGTCCCTTCTAGCCGTCAGCAATTTGTGCAATTTATGCAATTTTGAACTTAGATTATTTTTCTCATATCCTAGTTGCTTCCAATGATCGCTATTTGTGCAATTTGTGCAATTGGTGGAAAGGGCTTTAACGTGCCGACTATATAAGCAATTATGACATTGATCGCCAAGTCCCTTCTAGCCGTCAGCAATTTGTGCAATTTATGCAATTTTGAACTTAGATTATTTTTCTCATATCCTAGTTGCTTCCAATGATCGCTATTTGTGCAATTTGTGCAATTGGTGGAAAGGGCTTTAACGTGCCGACTATATAAGCAATTATGACATTGATCGCCAAGTCCCTTCTAGCCGTCAGCAATTTGTGCAATTTATGCAATTTTGAACTTAGATTATTTTTCTCATATCCTAGTTGCTTCCAATGATCGCTATTTGTGCAATTTGTGCAATTGGTGGAAAGGGCTTTAACGTGCCGACTATATAAGCAATTATGACATTGATCGCCAAGTCCCTTCTAGCCGTCAGCAATTTGTGCAATTTATGCAATTTTGAACTTAGATTATTTTTCTCATATCCTAGTTGCTTCCAATGATCGCTATTTGTGCAATTTGTGCAATTGGTGGAAAGGGCTTTAACGTGCCGACTATATAAGCAATTATGACATTGATCGCCAAGTCCCTTCTAGCCGTCAGCAATTTGTGCAATTTATGCAATTTTGAACTTAGATTATTTTTCTCATATCCTAGTTGCTTCCAATGATCGCTATTTGTGCAATTTGTGCAATTGGTGGAAAGGGCTTTAACGTGCCGACTATATAAGCAATTATGACATTGATCGCCAAGTCCCTTCTAGCCGTCAGCAATTTGTGCAATTTATGCAATTTTGAACTTAGATTATTTTTCTCATATCCTAGTTGCTTCCAATGATCGCTATTTGTGCAATTTGTGCAATTGGTGGAAAGGGCTTTAACGTGCCGACTATATAAGCAATTATGACATTGATCGCCAAGTCCCTTCTAGCCGTCAGCAATTTGTGCAATTTATGCAATTTTGAACTTAGATTATTTTTCTCATATCCTAGTTGCTTCCAATGATCGCTATTTGTGCAATTTGTGCAATTGGTGGAAAGGGCTTTAACGTGCCGACTATATAAGCAATTATGACATTGATCGCCAAGTCCCTTCTAGCCGTCAGCAATTTGTGCAATTTATGCAATTTTGAACTTAGATTATTTTTCTCATATCCTAGTTGCTTCCAATGATCGCTATTTGTGCAATTTGTGCAATTGGTGGAAAGGGCTTTAACGTGCCGACTATATAAGCAATTATGACATTGATCGCCAAGTCCCTTCTAGCCGTCAGCAATTTGTGCAATTTATGCAATTTTGAACTTAGATTATTTTTCTCATATCCTAGTTGCTTCCAATGATCGCTATTTGTGCAATTTGTGCAATTGGTGGAAAGGGCTTTAACGTGCCGACTATATAAGCAATT